>NC_142801.1:20212564-20323432 GCF_049724085.1 Artemia sp. Qi Xiang Cuo
CGAATCCTAGGTTATCCCTTACCCTAGTGTATGAGCCTGATGGCAGATTTAACCACTTATTCTTGCAGAAAACAACATTACCCAGCAAAATTGACATATACAGAACAGGTTTTACGCGTACATTTTATTTGCTTATCACAATATGCAGGACTGCTTAATGAAAACGGTTATAGTGAGAGCCCATTGCATCAAAATCCCTTCCCTTGAGCAGAACTACAATTTACTTGATGGATTAAATCCTTCAAATAATTTATGTCCATTCTTGGCTCCTACTGCAAGAACTCAGGTTTCAATTTCAGTATAAATGTCTACTTTTCAATCAGATAGAGTCCAATAAAAGACTATTAATTTTGTTCCCTAGTGCTACTGATATTGTAAAACTACGATTTATCGAGACAGAATTCACACGTTGGTCCTTGTCCCAAACTGAATTCCAAACTATTCTTCACGCTACGAGCTTCATCAAATGGGTATAAAAAATAAGCAAAAAAATATAATATAAGAAAGATAAATGAACCAACGACAAAGTAAATGAAAGGGTCGACTCAAAAAATATTTCCTGAAAGAGATCACCAGTGAAATCGAAAACACGCCAGCTCTTTATGATAAAACCAATCCGAGCTATAAACAAATCCAATACCTGGAAGAAAGCTTCTTGTTCACAAGTTGCCTTCCTTGGCTAGCTAAACAAGAAGAAGTTACGAACAAAAGAGAAATAAACAAATTTTTATTCAGATTCACCATTGCGAATTTACTTAAATTTGTTTTCCATGAATTCTTATTTGGAAATTCTACCGTTTCTTATACATTCAACTAGTAAGAAGTTCAACAATTTTAAGAATAGAGGATAAAAAGAAACATTATTTAATACAGAATAAGTTATTTAGGATAGGTTTAATTTGAATAAGTAGGGTAAGTAAGTTATTTAGGATAGGTTTAATTTGAATAAGTAGGGTAAGTAAGTTATTTAGGATAGGTTTAATTTGAATAAGTAGGGTAAGTAAGTTATTTAGGATAGGTTTAATTTGAATAAGTAGGGTAAGTAAGTTATTTAGGATAGGTAGGTATTAAGTGTAAACATGAAACGGCATTAAATAGTATATATTTCGTAGACTTGCATGGACCGCTAGGTAGCGTGCAGAGGGTGTTGAAATAAGTCGTATATTTCGTAGATTTGCGTTGACCGCTAGGTAGCGTCCAAACAGTGTTGAAATAAAGGATAAGTACTGGAAGGATTAAATAAAAATAATCAATCCGGCAATTAGTTTTTTTTCTGTTTTAGAATTGTTTAAAAGTATTTTGTTGTTTGCTTTGTTTTCGCGTATGTGTGCTATTTTACTTACTTAGTTTATTTACTCGTGTTTAAAGTATTTTGAAAAAGGAGAAAAAATGATGAGTGTTGACGAGGAATTATAGGAAGAAAAAATGGGAAAACGTTGAAGAATGTACGAAAAAATATTAGTTTCGCCACATTTCAGAGGAAGACCTGCCAACTGAACTTGAGATACATAGATGGATGGAACAGAACGTTTGCGAAAAGAAACCTGATAGGTATAGATGCGTCAGGTTTGAAGTTCAAGAAAACAATTTTTTTTAAATTCCGTTTCGCGCTGAAGAAGTGAGGCGTTTGTCATCCCGAAATATTCGCTTTGTTGTGTTTTTTCAGTATTTTCATTTGGCCTTTAAAAGCCCCATTTTGCTCGTTTTTCTTTCTTTATGAAACGAGAATAGAATCGGATCCAAAAAACTTATAAGTTTAAATGTAAATAGACTGAAGCAAAGAAAGAGACGACATCTTTTCAGAGAATTTCTGATGACAGAACGTATAGAATTAGCATTTGTACAAGAAAGTGATACTGATAATTTAAAAAGCGTAGATCCCGAATACAAATACTTAACAAACACTTGTATTGGTGGCAGTAGTGTAGCAGTGGTATATAAACGTCAATTTGAGCCACAAAATGTCAGAATCGATGAAGAAGGAAGAATTATCAGTTGTGTGATAAATAGAAAAACATATATCAATGTTTATGCGCCATCCGGATCCCAAAATAGGAAAAACAGACAGAAATTCTTCCGGCAAAATATTGCAGCATTTATCTCCAAAACTACCGATGAATTAACATTACTTGGAGATTTTAACTGTGTAACAAGTAAGAAAGATGCCATAGCCCGAGAAGAGAATATTTGCAGAGCATTGGTTGAGCTAAGAAATGGACTGAAACTAACAGATGTCTGGGAGGAACTTAAGAGAATAAACAGCTTTACAAGAATAAACTAGGTAGGAAAACATGGAGGTGGAGCAAGACTTGACAGAGTTTATGCATTAAAAGTAATGTTACAAAGAGTGGCAAACACAGAACACAAGATAGTGTCTTTCATGGACCACAATGTAGTATTAGAGCATAAACAAAAATGAAAAAATACAAGGAAGAAGAAAGAAATTTACATGGAAAATGAATACTGCAGTCCTAAGAAGTGATGAATATAAGACAAAGATAGGGAAGATATTGAAATCGATGAAGGAAATAGATTCGAAGTTGCTACTCGAATACTGGAAACAGACGATGAAGTCCAGAATTACGCAAGAGGTAAGGACAATTTCAGTAGAATCATCAAAAACTGGCCATGAGTATCTGACATTTCTTTATCGACTGGCTTATAAAATAAAAAAATAGATAAATGAAGGGAAAAATCCAAATAAGGAATACTTCGAGACTCTATTAGAAATAAGAGAATTAAAACAAAAGAAGGCAGAAGCCTATAGGATAAGACCTAAATACGAGGACCAGATAAGAAATGAACAACTAACAACAACACTTATTTTCAAAAAGAAAAAGCAAGCAAAAGAAGCTAATCTTAAAAGAGTTAAAAAGAAAAATGGGGAAACAACTGAGAAAATGGGAAGGAGTGAAATCTTTCTACAAGAATGTATTTACAAGAGAGAAAGAAGAAGAAAAAGATAGAATGGACGAGTTCTCTCGGAAGATTGAATATAATCAAGCGACAAAGGAAGAAAATAATATACTAACGGCTAAATTAGCTAAAGAAGAAATAAAGAAAGCTATACTGGAGACGGATAACAATCAAACACCAGGCCTTGATGGAACACCTTACGAATTTTATAAGACACATGTCGAAGAAATCGCAGAACATCTCGCAGGTATTTTTAATCAATTACTAAATAACGATGATATTTAATAATGATGAAATTAATACAGAAAAACGGTTGCCCTGAAGACCTCAACAACTGGAGGCCAGTTAATATCACAGATTGCGATTACAGAATTATGTCTAAAGTATTAGCAAACCGTCTAAAAAGGGTGCTACAATCCATACTAACTGTAAACCAAGGAGGAGGACTAGAAAACCGGAAAATAGCAGATGTGTTGGCTAATATAAGAGATGTAATAATGCAAGCAGGAAGTCGAAAGGAAAAAAAATAAAATAAAATACAAGTTGTGATATTAAAAAGGCCTTCCATATACTAAGAAAAAAAAAATCTAGTATGGATCATGAATTACTACGGTTTCAACGACACATTCATAGAATGAATAAATAGGATAATTGAAAAAATAGTACAAGTAATTTATGCCAACAGCGATATTACGGGAGAATTTGAAGCAGAAACTGGAGTACGCCAAGGATGTCCGCTGAGTCTTACTGTTTGAACTGTATTTTGACCCGCTACTTAAAAATCTAGAAAAGGAAATAAATGGCATTATAATAGAAAATGTGGCAATGAAGTTGAACAGTTTTGTAGATGATTTGACAACGTACACAGAAACTGAAGATGATTTCAAAGCAGCCTGTCAGTGTATAGAGGAATATTGTGACATCTTCAAGCTACAGCTTAATAGAAATAAGTGTGAAATGGTGTCATTGGGAGACGAGGTAGAAGAGGTGTGTGAGAGGACCCCGAGAAAGGAAAAAATTAAAATATTGGGCATGTTTTTTCAAAGAAGTTGGAACCGAACGGAAAGTGAAAATTGGATAAATACGATATCGAAATTCAAAAATGCTCTTAGATAAGGGTATGGAAGAGGTCTGACTGCTCACTAGAAGGCCCAGTATGTGAATACTTAGAGAATGTAGAGAATTTTATTTTGTTATTTATTGTCGGGTGATAGGAGGGTCGCTGTTTCGTGTGGACTGTCGGTGAGTTGACTTCTTTTTTTTTATAGATTTATAAATTAGACATTGTCTAGTATTGTTTATGCCAAGTTTTTATATTAGTCATTTATTCTATGTCATTTCCCAAATAACGGGCCGTTGAGCCCTTTGGGATATTGTTTTTGTTATTTATGGAAATAAATGGAACTTGAACTTGAATAGAAATCATGAAGGCTTTCAGGTCATACATGTGGAATGTAAGATGAAAGAACTTTTCATTAGGACAGTGTTGGAACAAGTGATAAGGAAAAAGAATCACCAACAAGAGCTTGGTATGAAACATGGAAAAGAAAAGAAATATCCTTCAAAATATGATCAAGTATTCGAAGAAATTTATGAAATAGAAAAATTAGGAATGTCAATTCCTACAAAAAATTTCTTGGTCAATTTTCCCACTTATCTCAGGAGATAAGTGGGAAAATTGACAAAGAAAAACTTAAAAAATATTATGAAAAAAAGAAACAGCTTCCTCCACAAAAGATCATTGAAAATGGTAGTTATAGTGAAGAAGAGGTGGACAAAAGTTTCATACTATTAGAAAGTTGCCTGTTGCCGCCAAAAGTTAAAGAACACATGTTTTTCTTTATGCATAATTTGTTACCCACCGAAGAGTCGAAAGTAAAGATGAATGTGAGTGGTAGTAGCCTAATGGACTATGTAAGCTATGCGAGAAAAAACTAGAAACACAATGTGACGTATTGTTAGATTGTGAAAAGCAAGAAACAAATGTAGCAGGACTGAGGAATTTATTGGCAAGTGTTACAGGTAAAAAAGATGAAGTTAATTTAGAGAAAGCTGTTTACCTAAAAGTAGATGATGAGGACCATATGAGGACAATAGTGTACATAGTATCGCATTTTTGTTATTACACGTGAAAGCGAAAAGGAAAGCAGAAGAAAGATTATGGTGTGATAAATCGTGTGGAAATAGAATATAAAAGGAAAATAAAGTGTAAGAAAACTGAGGGCGTGTTTGGTCTAAAGTAGAAGGGAATAGTTTTTGTGTCTTAAAAAAAATAGATAAAAGGAGAGTTGAGAAAAAATTATAGGGTTTAAAGGTTTAGGGTTTTATATTTGTATGGTTTTTGTTTTTTCAATTTGTGCTAAGGATTTAGGTAGAAGATTAGAAAAGGGAGTATTTAATTCTGGTAAAAAAAACAATAGATGGAATATATATTTATGGAATATATATTTATGGAATAGTGTTAGAATTTTAGTTAAATATTTCGAATTTTTAATGAAGTGTTTGATTTTAAAGTTTGATTCGAATTTTTAGATTATAATAGTTAGCTTCAAGATTTGTTCAGTATTTTTAAGTTTATATACGAGTATTTGGTAGGACTTAAGTGTAATTGAATATTTAGACTGTATGGGGTTTATGATTGAATATAATTTTAGGGAATATAGAAATAATATAGGATTTTGTATGATTTAGAAAAATATAGAGTTTAGATTTGTAATCTTTGAGACTTAGATTATAGAGTTTTAGATTTGAAGAGTTAGATTTGAATTAGTGGATTTTATCTTATGTATTGAGGGGGATACGATTCGCCTGGAATGTGAAATGTTTGATTTTTGAGAAATTTATTTGAGGAATTTGTAACCCAATAACGCAAGGCCCAGCAAAAGAAGAATATGATGAAATGTGACGTATTTAAAAAAATGCTGTTAAATTTTTTTTATGTAAATGTAGTGAAAAGTGTTTTAAAAAACGTGAAAGTATTTTAAAGTTCAAAAATGTATATGTATTGTAAATTTGTATTATAATGTTGTATCATAAAGAAAGAAAAACGAGCAAAAATGGGTTTTTTAAAGGCCAAATGAAAATACTGAAAAAACACAACAAAGCGAATATTTTGAGAGGACAAACGCCTCTCTTCTTCGGCGCGAAACGAAATAATGTATCCAAGGAAAGTGCCGAATGAAAAAACAACAAAAAACAAAAACGGAAAGTCAATGTGAAAAGAACCAAAAAAAAACTTAAAAGATGAATAAAATTCAATAAAAGCCAAAAATTATAAGAATTAAAACGAAATACCTAACAACCATAAAAGCGAGTTATCATTTCTGTATTTTGTGCAAATCGCGGATATTGGCGAATAACTCGCTTTATGGTTGTTAGGTATTTGGTTTTAATTCTTATAATTTTGGCTTTTATCGAATTTTATTCATCTTTAAGTTTTTGGTTTTTTCTTTGTTCTTTTCACATTGACTTTCCGCGTTTGTTTTTTGTTGTTTTTTCCTTCGGCACTTTCCTTGGATACATTATTTCGTTTCACGCCGAAGAAGAGAGGCGTTTGTCCTCTCAAAATATTCGCTTTGTTGTTTTTTCAGTGTTTTCATTTGGCCTTTAAAAAACCCATTTTTACTCGTTTTTTCTTTCTTTATGTTATGTCAGGCCAATGTGGTTTAAGAAATTATAATGTTATATGTTATAGGCCTAAAAAATGGGAGCAGCCCCTTGCCGCCATGGGTAGCTAGAATGTAAGTTTTTAAATTGTTGTATCGTAAACTAATGGATGGAGAACCGTATGAATGGGGAAATTGATAAAGGTAGATAAAATGTATTAGGAGAAAATATTTGGTATGTGAGGAATTAGAAAGGTAGAAATCTATAGAATGCCGAGTAAGAGGTAAGGTAATAAAGTAAAGGAAATGATAGAGAAATAGTGAGGAATTAGATTACAATTAAGCAGGGAGTCTTAGAGTAAAAAAAAGGAAAGAAGTGAGATTGATTTTTTATTTTATTTCAGGAGTACGAAAGAAAAAAAACAAGAGCCGGTTGGATTCTATCCATTACATGAAGTATCACCAACCCATCATCAAGAAAACGAAAAAGAAGAGGAAACCAGAAAAGGAGTTACGTCCAGGATATGTCAGTATAGACCAAAGAACGCTGGATAAAAGAAAGAAAAGACGAAGAATTTGAAAAAAAAAGAAATTCAACAAAACAACTAAGTTTTAAGACTAGATTATTGCCAATCCGTCAAAATAAGAGTTTCAGGCTTAATCCACGGCAGAATCCAGCGTCTGAACGTCACAATTCGGAGCAGTCAATCTGTCATAGGACCATACCAATGGAACATGCACGAGCAAGATAGGTGATACACAAAAAAAATATATATATAAACTGAACTAAAAACAACGTAGTGATTTTCCACTCACGAAGTGAAAAATTTTCATAGGAAAAGAATACTCATAAATGTGAAAAGGGAAGTGAGAGAGCAGAAGTTTAAATTAGTTTACCTTTGATTATGATTATGAAAATAAACGCGCTATAAGCAGTTGAGTTGAAGAATTAGTTGACAACCGTTTAGTTAATCTCAATATTTGTTTTGATCTATTTATATCAGGGCTTTTGATTTGTTGGAGTCGAATCACGATCGCACCTGCTTACAGCCAACGATGCCAAAGGAAGCTCTTTTAGATATGTCTTTTGCCAAAAAAGAAAATAAATTAAAAGGGCGATTTTCTGTGCACCAGGCTTTATTGAAGCTTGAGCTTCGATGGAGAAGAAGTAAAGCCTATGTCATGCATGGCCAACCGTCTAGGGCTAAACGGAAAGCAGGTCATCCGCGGTTGGGGTTCGAGGATGTCATAAAGGAAGATTTAAAGGAAATGGGAACTTCATGGGAGGGTGTAAAGAGGGAGGCTTTGAATAGGTTGGAATGGACGAGGAGCGTGCGTGCCTGCGTTGGCCTCAGGCGGCTTGGTGCTGCGGTGAGTTGTTACCAGTAGTAGTAGTATTCCAAAATGTAGGTAGAATATCCAATAGCACTTGTTCCAATGTTTTTATGATTTGTAATTCTTTTTTTTGTGCTTTTAGGTGTAGAGTTACCATAACAGGACAAGATAAAGTTTAAAGAAAATAGTCTTTATGATAGCCCTATGATGGAAGTGCACGGAGATGCAGGCTGGGACTAAGAAGTACGATCGTTACTTCCCATAGACTTAGTCTGGTACTGAAATCTATAGTACATGATACCAATTCAGCCCTTGCGATCGACAACGCGTCCACTAGACATACATCAGGACGTTTTCCTGTGCGCCTTGGTCGCTCTACGGCAACCGCATAGAACGTTATCAAACAGATACACTAGTTTTAAATATGCCAAACAACTCTAGTTATCCATTGAGGCATTGATCTATTTTCCCTCTTTCCTTTATACTGCAATAGGAAAGCAATTTGACTCAGATGACAACTGATATCAAGAGTTTTTCAAGGAAAGAGGGGTCTAAATAAAGTATACCTATATATCCACATTCAGCTGCTTTATTCACATTCCTTAAAAAAAAACACATTTAAGGAGAAAGGAGAAAAGGTGTTCAGATGAATCGAAGGGAGATAAGGTCACGAGACGCGAACACTGCATGTACTAGTATATAGGAAAGTACGGGTTAAAAAAAGTGCCAAAGAGGGCAACATGAAATCTGGCTTGGCTAAAAGTTTCTTTTTGACTGGCATGATGTTCAGGGGGTAACCCTGGTTATACCAAGAGAAGCTAGACAAAAGGACAAGAGAAGCAAAACAAACATAGGGCGCGTTCTTGTTATACACGTCAAGCTGCTTTTTCTCGCTCTCAGCAACTCTGCGTCGTGTTGTTTTGGGCGTTTTATCTGAAGGATATTGACGATGACATGGAATAAATTATTGTTAACATGAGACAAAAAATACCAGGACGATATTAAAAATTCAGTAAAAATAATAGAGACTTGATATGATACAAAATGTTCACTATCTGTAGGTCCAACTTTGTTATAAGCAATACATTCCAATAATCTATATCTCCATTTTTCCTCCCATTTCACTATCATTAAATACTCTTTTAATGCATCGCAGTTTCTAAAAGTACTCCATGCAAATGCCACTAACTGACCATCTCTCAAGAACAGGAGATCTAGTCACAAGCTAACATAATCGAGTAAGTGTTCATCCTTACACCGGGATTTTACCTGTAACAACTGCTAATATTGTTTCTAAACCTTGTAGCAGCGGTGGCCGTCACATTCATCATAACTCCTCTTCCTCCTCAGATTATTTGAAGCTTCAACTTTGTCCATACCCAAGGAAATCGTCAAGATGTAAATTCATTTCCTATAACAAAACCCCTGTCTAGTCTTAGGCTGCCAGTTTTCCTTTTACTCCTTACGAGCAATTCAGTAATATCAGTCTAGGTAAATGGGCGTTGTCCATCCTGGGAATATCCACGCAGCTTAGGCTAAGCCACTCTTTCAGAATGTACATACTGAAAGGGATCAAACAGAGTTGATTGTAAAGAATAATATTTAGACTTCTTTGCTAAGCTATAGGTCTAAAATTATTCACAAATAATCGTGCTCACTCTAAGGGGATATTACAAAAGAACAAAACAAAAAGCAAATAAACTTACTTTCAAAGCTTGTGCACCTTCATTTAATTGCCTCATAGTATCAGCCATAGGATTTGCGTCAACTGGGGAGCTTTGGCTCTTCGGAGCGGCAGCAGGAACTCCTGTCTAAAATATCACAAGTTTTTCTTTAGTCTCTTTATTTTTAGCTAGAGAACTATTTTTTTTTTCAAGAAGAACAAACATAAGTTTGTTAATCTTCCTCAAGCTTACATCAATCGAGTGAAAATTATGTCAGAAGCCACAATTCGTTGATATAAAACATATTTGTTGCGCATTGAATGATACTCAATTAATTATCAGCCGATTGTCAACCTTTTTAAGTTAAGTTCTTTATAAATATATTGACGCTTCTTGCGTAATCGATATATTGATTGGTGTTACCCGGCCATTTATTAATTGCACAGTAACCATACGCTTCCTCCAATTTCCTCTTTTGTTCCCTTACCTCTTTGCAATGACCGACTTAGAGTGGCGACTTAGAGTGGCGACTTAGAGACCTCTTTTTAGTCGAAAAAGGTACCTCTCTAAAGACCATTCTGGACGCAAAATGGACCTCAAAACTCAGTTTTCAGACAGCTTTTGAAAGAAAAAGCAGTGACACAACACCAAAAGACACTTGACTAAGGGAAAAAATAGGAATGGTCATTAGCAGACATCTCTCCATGGTCAGAGGCCAAGTTGTAATTAAGAAACAGACCACCTGAGAATCATCATGTCACGGGAGGAGCCTTTTTTTTCTTTTGTTTTCTGAACGCTTTATTTTCAAATACAAAAAAAAATCAGATTCAATAATATGATAAAAGAGATAAGGGTACAATAACTAGAACACACAACCTATTTGTTTCCCTTTTTTGCACTGCCTTCTGCTGAAACAGAGATGCGATCAGCAACTGTTTCTTTGAATCTAACTGCTGCCGGGTGGTTTCAAGAGTAGCAGCTACACATTTTTTTTCATTACGCCTCGACAGAGTCCCATCTATCATGGCCTGCGCGAACTGTATCTCGACCATTTCCTTCTTTTCAATGCCTTTTTTCAGCCGGTTATGAGCTCCGTTCAGCAACTCGTCTGCAGCCTGTTCCTTGGAACCAAACCCTTCTTTTTTTAGAGAGAGATTTTTCGAGAGTCTGTATGGTCTGTCTTTTCTAAGAGGTTTTAGTGAGTTGCCGCTCTCTTGCCTCCAAATCCTGCCGCTCTTTCTCAATTTTCCTTTCAATTGTTTATCCTGCTGTAGGTGCAAATCATAGCTCTTTCTAGTAGATTTGGCTAGTTTTATTAAGTCTTCGGTGATAGCAACATTTGGTGCACGTCCTCCAAATCTGCCCAACCCATCTATCACAAACAGTTTTGCATTCAAAGTTCGCTCATTCATCGAAGCTCTTCCTTTGCTGAGAACTCGCCCGGAAAGGGAGAAACCCAGCTCAATACTGGCAGACCCGTATGTAATGGTCAAAGTATATTTCGCGACTTCATACAAGTTTAGATATTTCCCTTCCTGAATCACGTTTTTCCACTTGTCGTCGATCCTTTCTGGCTCGGTGGAAGTCCGGATCACTGGACTAACTTAAACTCGTAAACTAGCATGTCCTTTTCCGTCTCGATGGGTAACTTCCTGGCAACATATAAGAAACATTGAGCAGAAACTGGCTTTGAAACTCCTTTGGGATGCAGAAAAGTTAACGCTTTCAACAACTGCAAAATATCTGCCGATTATTTACTTAAGGATATATCTTGCGGCCGCAGAATAATACTTCTGAACACGCTGAATGAACCAGCGTTTTGGAAGCTCGCCTACTCACTAGAGACAGTCGACAATCTCGTCATTCACAACTGTCTGTAGCAGTGGCACAAAGTTCTTTTCATCTTCGAATGGCTGAAGTGTTAGTTCATCGCTAAGCTCTTCGGTTGCTTTGAGTTTTAGATCTCGTCCAGTCAATGTCAAGACCAGGAGATTCAGCTCCTTATAGAGTTCATGCACTAGGGGCTCTTCCCGTTGAAACTTTTCGGTGAAACGTGTGAAGAGGTTCGAACTATCAACAACAAACTGACACTCTGCTTTCATGGTCGGTTGTTTGATCAGCCAGATGATCTCCTTGTACGCATTTGATTTCATAAGACCAGGGTTTTTCTTTGGAATATAGACAACAAAGTACTCAAACAGAGCTGGCATCTGCTCCATTAGCCTCGAAGCGGCAGGTCCTATTGTTAACCATCTGGTGGGTACGTGTTTCAAAAATCGGGACTTAGGAACGCCATTTTTCTCTTGAATCTTATCGTAGTCTTTTTGCGTAGCCGGCCGGCCAACCCTTTGGTGATCAGATCGAAACAAATCTCGCCAATATCCTGCAAACCCTTCCGAAAAGCGTTGGATACCATATGGACCCATTATCAAGGAGACCTTCGCTACCTGTCAATTCACTTTTTTCAATATCAATCAGTCGGAAAGGTTTTTTGTTCACGTTCGGACCTTCAAAAATTAACTCTAGTAGCTTAGAGATAGATAAACCACTCCCATCGATGGTTCTGGCTATTTCTGACTTCAGCTGTGGTTTGTCCAATAAACGCAGTTTTCAGATGTCTTTTACCACTCGTTTCATCCTTTCGAACCAGAATCGGATCTTCATTTGAAGCTCTTTCTTACTTTCTGAGTTTGTGGTTTCGTCAAACTCGACAGCATAATAACTGTTGGCGACTTCATCAAGGGTCATTTTCCGGAAATAGAGTCCAAGAGATTCGGTTAAAAAATAAGCGAACTTAGTTCACCCGAAGAAGAAGTTTTTGACCACTATGTCTCTGAACATTTTTCAAAATACATCTGCTATTCCGTCTGCGGATTTCTCAGAATAGTCAGACTCAATCATCTTCAGAGCCCATGTAATTTCTGCAACTGTTGTTTCATCCCGCAATACGTAAGCACCTTGATGCATCGGCAGTTTTGCAGGTTCGCCGCTCTCCGTGGAAGATGCTGTCGAGACGAAGCTGATTCGGCGTTTGCTTTATGGTAATTCTTCTTCTGTTCAACAGTTCTGGCGTGCTGCAGTAAAGCGTAGGAGCCCTTATGCCAGACAAGCGATGTATTGCAGATAGAAAAGTAGAAAGAGAATAGGTCTCCCGGAACGGCTCTACACCACTCTTTCATTTGGTGTCCCGTCACATCTTTTTCTTCCAACTAAGTCTCTTTGGATTTGCACTTCTTCATTCTTATTCAAACTGAAACTTCAAACCCTAAATCTTAAAAAACAAAAGAAGATAGTAGAAAAATATATATAGACTATTACCAGAAATGCAATAAAATAAAAAAAAAGGGCGCTAGGAAGTAGTCTAACAGTTCGAGAAATATGTGTACGATCAAAATCGCGCGAGAAACTTGGTTTTAACACCACCTCCTTCGTATTTTGCGCTTGGAGCCATTCTCTTATTTTTTTTTTCTCTGTGTGTTACAGTGACACCCTGAAAAGATTTTTAAGTAATTAATAAATCCGACCAAACCCTGCCACCTCCTAGCATATTGACTCCAGAGGCAAAGTTGTTCACTACTTTTCGTGACTATTCTGACTGCTCTAACCAAACAGTAGCGCCGTAGCCTATGTAACAACAAGTTTTGTCTTTCTTAGACAAGCCAAAACAGGTTCTAAAAATCTCAATCAAAACAAAATACGGAAAACCGTATACTCATAGGTATTGATAGCCTTGAGGATACGGAGCTTTAAACCAAAGCAAGAAAAGGGACTTTAGGGACCTTTATCAATTTAAGGGACCAATAGGGACCTTCACTCGATTTTAGCAACTTTTAGGGACTTTGTGGCAGCCCTCATATGGTGAAACTGCCCTGTTTTTGGCCCAATTTTGTTCTAGATTTTGTACTGATTTTATGCAAGTCCTTTCAACATAATGTGTATCTTTAACCCCATTTCCGCTTAGAGAAATAGATCCTTTAAGATTACAGTTGGTGTATAACTAGGAACGTTAAGATCCCAAGTTCCGTATTCTTCAGCAAGGAGAGTACCAAAGATCACCACATCGGAATTTAGTATAGTTACACTTCAACGTATAACGTCCAATCGCTTATAATTACGTTACCGTACTCCCTTCTCGCGACGGAGTTGTCTAACAGGTCCTGGCCGCTCTGAGATTGGAGTTCAGTAGCCAAGTGATGCGTATTTTTCCAAAAATAATCTTATCCTAAGTCCCGTATATCCACACAAAAAGCAGAGGGTTAGGCAATCAAGCCCTAAAAAAAGTGACTTTTTGAAAAATGATCTCTTGAAGACAAGACACTAAAATTAAGTCCATAAACTTTTGTAGTTGCACAATATCGGTAATAAATACTAAGACTATAACTTACTATGATAGGAATCATATAAACAGAAAGCAAAAACAAAGCCAGGTAGATCCAGCTTGCAGTTGCTATGAAAGAAAATAAAAATAAAACTTTTTTTCAAACAAAAGTAATGGGCAACATAAAAATAAGACGAAATACGCTGAAGTTGAGCTAGTGCAAAATTTTGACTAAAAATGTACGTTTTAAGGTCCTGGGAAACCTTCCTTCGCGTCACAAAAAGATCCATTGATCTCCACCCCAACAACTGGTGCACAAGTATTCTAGCCCTATTCAGGCCAAAATTGCTGCTTTGCGGCACAAAAGGGCCAATCGGCGATTTTTTTTTTTTTTATTGATACCTTTTGCTACTTAAAACAGGCACTGGAACCGTAACTAGAACAATAAGATTCCATTTTAATAAGCCCTCTTCTAATAATCTATGGCCATTGGTTCAATACGATCATGGCTAGTGAAAAAAAACATACATTTTCATTGGATAAAATGCAATTGTCCCTAAATTTGCAGACAGGGGCCTGAAATCTCTGCTTTAGAATTCTCGGACATGCTAAATTTGAAGTTAAAGATTTCGTTGAGATCGCCTCTCCTCCCTTTATGGGGTGGGAAACTTCCCCTTTTAATAAAAATATGCCCGCTTCCTTATGCTAATAAGCTTAGATGGTTTTTTTTAACGTAAAGAATTTTGACATATTTGGATTCACCATGAAAACAGATTTTCTTTACAAATATATTTTAGTCAAAACTACTTTCCTTAATTTTTGGTTATTATGACAGTGGGCGTTTTTTACTTACAGTTTTATAAAACCAGTAGTTTGATAAAACAGTCTAAAATAATGGCCACCAGAAATCCCAGTCCAGACAAGTTTAATATATCCATTAATCATAATAATAGTTTATACAATTACAGGTACACAATTAATGTTAATTCTGCATATCCCAGCAAAAACCGAAGGATTCTTTGCCAAAGTCGACTTATGTTAAAAAACAGTAACTTTCGATACACTCGAAGACTTTAATTAATGGTAAGTTCATATCCATGGGATTTTGACGAACTGTATAAGGATTTAGTTGCGATGCCAAAATGCTTAAAAATTTACCTTGAAGGACAAAAGAATTTTTCGGTTTTCAAGTTGCAAGGTTTTTCAAGTTGCAAGCAAACTCCTTGAAAGTAATAAGCAAAAACCTTGAAGCTTTTCAAAAGCCAACTGTTTTTAAAATAAAACTGCCTAATTTAAATTGAAACATTTTAACACTGAGTACTTTTGCATATGCGTATTTAGTGTTGTGTGACAGAATCACCCTTATTTACAATACCTAAAATCCACTAAATACAAACGTCAAATATAAAAGTGTTAATGGTTTAATACAGCTCAGGTTTTAAACACCTCAGCGTCTAAAAAGATCTGTCGAAACGTTTGGGGTCCTTATAGGACTTTGTCAAAATTCTATGTACCTGATCTTACTACAAGTTTATAACCTTCAATTGCAGCTGTATTCAATGTCATAATAACCTTTTGGCTTATGCCCCATTCACAATGAGATTTTACTAATACTGAGATTTAGCTAGCATTAATTTAAGCCAATCAGAATTTTTCATAGAATTTTCCAGCCAATCAGAAAATTCTAAAAATAAAATCGGATAGGCTCAAATTAACGCTAGCTAAATCTAAGTATTAATAAAACTTGATAATTTGTAAATTAGAAACATATATTAGGAAAACAATATGAACAAATAATCCGTTAAGACACGATTTGTCCAAAACAAATATAAAAATGATGGCACTAGAAATTTGTCTCAAGAAAACGTTTCTTGCTATGAAAGAAAATAAGACATGTTGAGGCCTCGCAGCAACTACTAAAATATCTTCGCCGATTCACCATTTAGATCTTAGTTCGAGAATGCACTGAAAAATATTGAGTTTTAACAATGTTGAGTACCAGTAGTTTGAAAAAATATCAGCAAATGGTCTTGTTCTGCATCATCATTTCTCAACCTTTCCGGTATAACAAACCCCTCCCCCAAAAAAAACGGCAATTTAAAGACAGTCCCCTCAGAACCCTTCAATGATATGGTCACTGATTCACGAATGATGATGTATTTTTCAAATTCTTAGTCGTCGTATTTTCTTGATCTTACACGTGACTGAAATCAACTAATTAATAAAGAAAACCCTAAATAAACATTTAATTTTTAATAGCTAACTGCGATCCCTTGTCGACGGGGGTAGCCAGTTTTATGACCAAATAGCACCTTGTCATTCTCTCAAAGGTTTCATTCTTTCATGCTAATTATTACTTGTACAATAAATTTTATTTTTACTGTTATATGCGAATTATTTCTAATACTCCATAAAGCATCAAAACTTTATAGGCGACAGGGCCACACCCAGGATTTGGATTAAGTCGAGGAGAGTGGGTTTCAATAATGAAAAAAGGTCTTTATTAATTATTACACAACCGGTAGTGCGTAAGGCTTTAAGTTGATTGGCCATCAAGTGGCGACGCCCAGAGAAGACCCTAACACGCCAGGTCTTAACACACTGTCCCCTCCTTTTGGAAGAAAAAACCGGGAGGTGTCAAACCACTAGGCAGTTTCTGGAAATATGGCTTCAAGCTGGACAAGTCGTGGCTTCAACTCATTAGACCGCAGATAGAGGGCAGATAACTTTGGAAGAACCTGGTCCAGCAATTTCATGGTGCCGAGTCGGGATGAAATAGTCTGTGCCTCGTCTTAAGTCAAGGTGCTTATTCTTCATGCTAACAAAAATTAGTAATTTCTTACTATTTTGAAATTGTTTCTTTTATTGTTAGATGCAAGCCGTTTTTAGTATCCACGAAACTCTGATACAGATGACAGGGCCAAACCCGGGATTCGGATTAAGTGGAGAAGTGCGGGTTTCAATTGTGAAAAAAGGTCTTCTTTAGTTACTGCATAACCGATAAGTGTGTACCCTTCATGCTGATGAAAGTTATTAATTTCCTACTATTTCAAAAATTTTCTTTTACTGTTACATGCGAGCCGTTTCTAATTCCCACGAAGTTTGGAAAACTTTGAAATAAATAATAGGATCATACCCAGGATTTCTAAGTAACTTCTTAGAAATTTGTTCTAGATTACCCAGTAACCGAATTGCATGACGTCATCCTAATCCGAATTAAAAAGGTTATGACACGAACTTGATTATTTTGCTCTGAAAAAAAAAAAAATAACAAGTAAAATAGCACAGGAAGGTGTAAATACTGAGGGTAAAGAAAGACAAATAAAAGGGAAAAATACAAAAAGATAAATAACATTAAGGAACAGCACAATTTTTGAAGATATAACATATTAAGCGGAAGCGAGCACTCACTAATACTCATGCGTCAGAATCGAAATCAGAATTGGCCGAGGGGAAAACTAGGGTAAGCGGGTCGTAGCATGCGTCATCAACCTTGACCCAGTTAGAACTCGAAGTCTTTTTAGATTCTAGCCATAACCTAGTCCCCTCCTAATGGACTCAAAAAAATGCTCAAAAAAATTTTTTTTTGAGCATTTAGTAAAAACAGATGCGATCTAGTAAATTTTTCGTCTCCGATTTAGTAAATTCTTCCAGCTCAGGGTGGCAACCCTGAATATAATACCCTCAGCCGTTAGGAAATGAGCGGACTATTTAAGTTTAGGTGGCACATGCGATACTATTTCTCCAAAGACGGCATTATTTCTCAGCTTTATTTTTTGTATTTTCGCTCAAGTTTCGTTTTCTTCTTTTTTTCACAACTACCAAATTAAAGTTTACATTAAAGTAAAAGCTTTTTTTTTTACTCGCTTTAAAATATAAGATATTTTAAAGAAACCTTTCGCAATGAAGGGCCGAAAATACACAAGGAACTATATGCATTTTTAAAATATCAAGAACATTGAAAATAATATCGGGTCTCTTAAATTTGTTAAGTGGAAAGTTACACTACCATATATATCTTTAAAAATATGGGAACATCGTGGATAACTTAATTTGCAGTTCTGCAGCTTTTGGTAGCACGGGGCATCGAGTAAAAAAAAAGAATAAAAATCGGTAAAAAAGCTAAAAACATATGGCATCAAACAGCTTACGAAGGCGTGGCTTTCCTTTGAAAGTGCAGATGTCTTGGGGAATCACTAAACTACTAATGTTTGAACTTTTACGGACGGAAACTGTATTCAAATTTAACTAATTAGTTTGGCTTAATTATTTTCACAGTTCAATTTGGCGACACTGGCGAATTTGTGATACTACTCTAAAAACTTATGATTTAGTCAATAATATTTTAGTCAATGACATTCGGTGTCAATGGTGTCAATGACATTCGGGGTCAATGACATTTGACTAATAATTTAGTCAATGACATTCGGTGTATGTCACTTTAAATTTAAAGTTAGTACTAGATCAATTCAGAAAAATCTAGAGACAGAACATCTCTTAGAAGTTACTTTCGCTTGTCAAGTTCTGCGAAGTGTGATGAAACTCCAATTCAACATACCGGGAGCTACAAAGCGAACATTGAAAATAGAAAAAAAAATGTAGTCATTTACATGAAGTTATAAGATATTTTAAAGAAACCTTTCGCAATGAAGGGCCGAAAATACACAAGGAACTATATGCATTTTTAAAATATCAAGAACATTGAAAATAATATCGGGTCTCTTAAATTTGTTAAGTGGAAAGTTACACTACCATATATATCTTTAAAAATATGGGAACATCGTGGATAACTTAATTTGCAGTTCTGCAGCTTTTGGTAGCACGGGGCATCGAGTAAAAAAAAGAATAAAAATCGGTAAAAAAGCTAAAAACATATGGCATCAAACAGCTTACGAAGGCGTGGCTTTCCTTTGAAAGTGCAGATGTCTTGGGGAATCACTAAACTACTAATGTTTGAACTTTTACGGACGGAAACTGTATTCAAATTTAACTAATTAGTTTGGCTTAATTATTTTCACAGTTCAATTTGGCAACACTGGCGAATTTGTGATACTACTCTAAAAACTTCATAATTTTGAAATAACCAAAAGAAAATCTTAGAAAATCACGGTTCTCAAGTATGCCCCTTTGAATTGAAAAAATTTAATTAGAAGTAATCAGAATGAATTACAAAGACTTTTAAACTACTCATTAGAAACCGTGTTCAGGCACAGGAAGAATGCTTACCGCACAAGCTTCTCCGAGTCGCATGGCAATGTTGGCAAAATCGGTCATATTCGGTTGAGAATTACTAGAGCCTCCATTGGCAGGATCTGGAAATGTAATATCAAATATAGGACAGTGTCAGTAGAGCCATGCCAGCGTTAACTATATCATATGGACCACGTTGTAAACATAACAAAAATATTCAAAAGAACCATTTTTATTATTACTATTATTGACTAAATCATTAAACCGTGTTGCAAAAATATCTAAATAAATGGTGTAAGTCTTAATAAAGAAAACTAAAATTTGGAGTTTAAGACACTTCAGGAGCAAGACTTATTCAAACAATCTCAAGCTGGAAGTATACCAACTATCGCACTCTTTTTCATGGTCATAAGAATTACAGAAATTTTTAAATGTTCTAGGCAAGGCCCTTAATCGAGTAAGATACCTTTTCATCAGTATCATCACTTAAGAAGACAACAGAAGACTTTAGTTATGTTCCAAAAATGAGTAATAAGTCTCGCAAGTCTTTTTAAAGAGAGCTAAAATTTGAGATTCGAATATTTAAGCAGCAAGATTTTCCCAAAAAAATCTCAAGCTGAAGATATTTCTACTTGTCACACTCTTTTCTAAGTCATAAAAATTTCAGAAATTTTGACAACTTTCTACAACAGGTCATTAACCAAGTATGCTATTTTTTCATCGGTATCATCACTTAAGAAGACTTAAAAGAAAAAACACATCAGAGAAATAAGTTAAGAAGAGAGAAAAATTAGATCTACCCGACAGCCCAAATCAAGAGATTTCCAAGGGAAGAGAAGATCTTTTTAATAATGTAAGTAAAAAAAAAACTTTAAAATATATTCTCTATAGATGAACACCTCACCCCTCCCCCCTTAATCAAAATCCTGGGCACTGACCTACTTGTCACAATAAACTAAGTTAGCTAGTAGAGACACCACTCTCAGCGGAGGTATAAAATTCCGGTTGTGCGAAGGATGGCCAACAGCAAACAATGTATGGCCCATAGGAAGTGTGCCGTTTCCACGCAAAATCCAGAGAAAAAACTAGTACCCTGGTGGATACCTCGATTTAATAACTCGATTTAAATAAATAACTACTGGTGGATAACTCGATTTAATAAATCGATTTAAATAAATAACTCCTGGTGGATAACTCGATTTAATATAAAGCTATTGTGCTGCCCTCAACTGTAAAGTGATATTATTGGATTCGGACCTAAGAAATTTCTAAGGTAACGCAAAGGAAAGGCTCGACTGAAGTAAGTATGCAAGATTTTGCTTCGGGGGAATGAATTTGTTTGTGGCACAAATTCAACAATAGCACATAAATAGGCATATGGAATATGAAGACTTGTGGGGAGGGAAGGAATTCCCTGATCAGCTCTAATCTTCGCTTGCTCACACATGAAATTACGAGCGGGATACATCATTGGCGCTACAATTATCAGTAATTGTAGATTGGCCAAAACTGTTCGTAGTAACGAACAGCAATTCAGACAAAAAATGCCTGACATAAAACATCACCAAATGACTCTGACTAATTTGAAAAGGAAAAAACGATTTTTGAGGTTTTAGTTAGTTAAAGATTCCCTTGAACTCTTGATATTAGCAAATGTATTGTTGAATAGAAGATCTTTGATAAAAAAAAAATACACTAAAACCGAATAATTTGGCTCGTTTAAAACATGCCTAAATATGCAGTTTTGAAGATCAAAACAAAGGGTAAAATTGACTCGTTAAATTGATATTGGAAATGGCTCGTTTGATTGAAAGCAATATTCACTGATTTTCATCAATACATTAGCCACTCCTCTCATTTAAAAGGAAGTAAGAAATGAGGTCAAATAGAAATATTGACCAATAAAAGTGAGGTCAAATAATTGCTGTAAGTATGAAATAATTTAGAGGAAAATTCCTGGGGATGTCGTTGAAAATGCATTTGCGCTCCTAGCTAAATATATGTATTTAAACCATTTGCATAGCCTGTGTGCATGACCAAATCTTTTATAAAGTCTCTTTTCATTGTTCATCATCTATGTAATCACCCTTGACGGCTTTTTCCAAAATAAAAATTAGAAAACTTTTCCATTTTTTTTTTATCTGTGAGATTGAAGAATTGTGGCATCAATAGGACTCAGCATGGGAACATGCTCAAAGGGAAATGGAGGCCGGTTTGGCCTTTTTACTTGGTTTGTGCAGCAACTTTTCCTTAAAATTTTATTATCAGCTAATAGAGGATTCTGTGCAAGACTAGGAATCAATGGGAAAGTGGGTAGAAAATCTCGACAAAGAATATTGACTGAAACTAACTTTTGCAATTCAATCTGGAATGTCTATGGAAGGCCGGTGTTGGGGGTTTTATGGCACCAAATTATTTATCAGAGGACCTTTCTTTGTTCATTCATAAATTTCTTATATTATCCTTATTTGCGAAGCTATGAATCACTCTTTTAACAGCTGGGTTTGACTATTTACACACAAATGAACACCAAATTTTCAGAAAAAAAACTGCTTAAAAACATATATAAAATTGCTTGAAATCACATGTGCAGAAATATCCCTTTTCAGGGAAAAGGGGGAGGGAATTGCTTGAAATCACCTGTGCAGAAATATCCCTTTTCAGGGAAAAGGGGGAGGGAAATCTTGAATCTTAATTTCTGTAATATTTTCTGGATCGAAAGGTCTTTTCCTATTAATTTCAGTCTGGGGAGACGAAAAATCCCATCTGGTTTGAACCTGGCTGACACTCTCAAATACAAGCTATTGACATTCCCACCTGCTCTATTCGAGTCTCATGAATTAATATGCCTGGCAGAAAAGGCTTCACTTACAGATGATATATGAAAGCAGCACAAATCTGAGGTTTAACTAATACAAACACAAACATGTCACTATGTTTTGGATTGTGGTTGGCTACTTCATTCAGTAGGATGGGGCACCTTATTTTATCAACTTATTCATCAACGTTATTAAGTTTCAATATTCTCGATTTCGAGACGATGAGTCACCCTTCTCAGGTGACTCACTAAAATAGCTAAAAGTTTAACTTCTCGAACTACTGATTTCTTTCCTTCAACCCCCATTCTTACTGGTTATGTTTTCTGGGTATTACCGGGTATGATTGGTTCCTTGCCCCCCGCTACAGGCGCTTAAGTGAAAAACCAGAAAGGTTGATTGTAGTTAGTTCCGTAACAAATCGTACGCTTCATAGAAGTGAATCTATCCTTTGATATGAATTGTATACTTCTTACCATATTTTTTTTTACCAGGGGGGTAAATACTGTAAGGGTACAACTGATTTAATACAGGAAAGTGAGTTCCTAGTTTTACTTGGGGCATTTTTCGGCTGGCAGGGTAACAAAGGGCTACCATATCAGAGTTTTAGGGAGTCTCACCTCTAAAATTAATTTTCACTCGATTTTACTCACGCACGTAAACTCCTACTCCCACTCAACTACCAAGCGTGGTAATTAGCGGCAGTTGATAAGTTATATCTAGACGTGGTACTAACTATAGGTAAGAATCCCAATTCCAAGATTTTCTTTGAGATTTTAGGCTACAGGAGTTAGCTATAATTATAGCCTATAGCCATTCTCATTTGGATAGTAGCAAGCCTACTAGTGGTTTGCTACATTGCTACGACAGATGAGCCAGCATTTGTTTTTAATGGTCCAAAATTGAAAG
The DNA here is from genome assembly GCF_049724085.1 of Artemia sp. Qi Xiang Cuo. Taxonomy (NCBI): domain Eukaryota; kingdom Metazoa; phylum Arthropoda; class Branchiopoda; order Anostraca; family Artemiidae; genus Artemia; species Artemia sp. Qi Xiang Cuo. The sequence goes on from NC_142801.1 coordinate 20,235,318, forward strand.
TAAGTAGCCTAGTCTTACTTATTCTCAAACGGCTCACCCTCGTACCGGAGGCTTGCACCTACTAGGCCAACAGCCGCCATTAGCTGATAATAAACTTACAAGCAAAATTGACGCGCAGTCCAAGCAGATGGGCTAAACTGGTGTTACCATCCTTTTGGGCATGCCAATGGTTGAGCCCTATTCATGCCAACAAACATGTTATTTTAAATATAGACAGGTCGAAATACAGGAAAAGTACCGCAGTTTTTGCGTACACATCTTGGATGTTTCAGAATTAAACTTTTTCAGAGAGTGACAATGAAATTGAACCCCTTGTTCTAGCGGCCGTCAAAGTAAACAACACTCCCCCCCCCATAAAAATTGCATACGGTGATGAATTTCTTTCAGACACAAGTTTGATAATAGAACAAAAGTAGCCACAAATTAATGAACTTAAAAGATAAGGGCATGAGCATGTACAGTGCCAAGCTTCTGCTTTTTGTGTACATGCCTGATGTTATTTATTAAAATTGGATCAAACATAAGATCAACATCAAAGACGATCATCTCAACTTTAAACATAAGACACAAATTATTTCTGTCCTATTCTATTGTGCAGACTATTGCACGACCCTTAAATGTAAAATTATCGTGTTAGGCATAAACCTTGGCAGTTTGTAACTTGAAACAAAGCCATGGTATTTAATAAATTTGAAAACTCAAAATCATCCTTATACCCAAATTAGTCCATTGTTTAAAAGCAATTTTTTTTTAGAAATACGAGGACTTTAAAGGTATTGAATAGTAAGCTTTTAAAAATATTTTTCCAAAGTATTTTAAGTATTACAAGTAGCCGTCCTCAGTTAAACACAAGTAAAAACCAAATAAAACTCTAAAAATTGGAAAAAAGGACAAGAAATTTATTACTTCATTAAGTAATTTCCCACCTGTGTTACTACTGGCGTACGAACGGAGCATTTCTTCAAATTGAGTTGTAGCATTTTTGATAAATTCTTCTGACCATTCAGGTCCTTTAGATTGGCTGCTAGGGACTGGCTCTTCAATTGGTTTGGGGGCGGACATGTCTTCTAAAGCACCTAAAATAAACATATCACAACAACTTCTGTATTGTAATTAGACAGTAGAATTACTAGCTTCACATAGGTGAAGCAGCAAACTTGCAAATAAACAATATTTAAGATGCATTTCCACTGTGCTTCATTATTTTTTTTTGCTAAGGCTCACAAAGACATTTTGAATTTTATAAAAGTAAGATGCTATTTTATGTATGTATCTCTTAAACTTTTGGCAAATCAAAAATAACCAAGCTTTGAGTAAAAATGCATAAGACCATGCTGGCTATGGTCTTATGCATTATTTTTGATAATAATATACCTGGTACATGATTAGTGTTCAAAAAAGCTTTATACAGAATCATTTCCCAAGTTCAAATAGCCATTCAATGTTTTTTTTAGGTTCGTTTTGCTTTTATTTTGTCCTTTTATCTGTATATTTTTTACTCTTTATTTACTTTTGTGAACTAAGGATGGTCGAGCAGTGGTCCCGACCGAAATATTTGCATAGTATAGAAGCTGGCTATATAGTAGTAAATAGTCCACAATACACATTGACCCAGTAGTGACCCACAAACAAATATTCTAGAGTTCCCTAAAGAGTTGTTGAACAAACATATCAGCCAAGGGTTGGAAAATAACTTTCATTATTTACAGATTACCACTATAAATGTACCAAAAATTGTCAGTAAATCCTTTCACAGCTGTTAATAAATTTCACTAACAATTTGAAACATTGTTGGATTTTAAGCATGAGATTTGAGTGTAAAAAACTGGAAACATAGCATTTGAAAGATCTGACAAACTTGACTTCATTAGCATTTACGTCTCGACGAATTAAATAGTTAGCAAGTTTGAAAGTGAGATCCAGGGAAACCAACCTTTAAGCAGTTACTCAATCTTCATTCTTACATACGCCAGCGTTGCATATCTTGTGCATCAAAAGACATGAGCATCCAAATTGGTCGAAACTTACACATGGCAAACCATAGTACAACACAAAAATATGAAATAAAGGCTTTGCAGAAAGTAACAATGATCAGGATTTTACATATACAGTCAAATCTGGATAACTCGAACCTCGAAATCCTCAATATCTCGAATTACTTTCAATCCCCTTAGAAAAACCTGTCGAAGTCAAAGAAACAACCATGCAATTCGAAAACCATAACTTGAAATAATTTTGCGGTTAAATTTTACCTCTGTAAGTCTACGTGACACGAAAATTACCTCTATAACTCGAAATTCAGTAGATAAGTCGTTATTTAATTTTCACTTTACCACCAAACGTCAAAGTTTACCTCTGTATCTCGAAGTTTTTTCAATGAACCAGTGCTAGTCAAAACCGTGGTATGTAGGTTGTAACATGCCAACTTTTACTTCCTGGCAAACTAAATTTACTATTGACATTTAAAGGTCAAGTCTTTACATTTGAAAGTCAAGTCTTTATACGTCAAGTCTATAATATACTAGTTAAGTTATTCTCAACTTTGCTATGGCTGTAGACAGTAAATTTAGCGATTTTGTACCTGTGTAACTCGAATTTTCATTTGGCTTACCTTTGTAACTTGTTACCTTTATAAGTCGGATTTTATATAGAATGGCCTCTATAGCTTGGACTATGCATAAGTTGAACTACCCATGAATTTTGAGTTAGCAAGAGTCAACTTTATAAAAAGTAAGCACTGAAACAGAAATAAACTTCTGAATTCATTACAGCCAATATGATGGTGTTGACTTCGTAAAGAGCAACACATCTCCTATATATAATTATTTCCAAGAAAATTTTTCAATTTGTGAAATTGAAATTCCTATTATTTGTAATAGAAGTCACAGTAACCTTTATTTGTCCTGATTCACATTGTGCTCCATATTGTTGTATGTTGTTGGTCATGATATTTAGTTGTACTGACTCTTGACATTACATTAGAAGATGTCTAGTTAAAAATGTTTTTTTCTCTTTATCCAATATTAGAATTATTTTTCTTTATAATAAACTAAAAATAAAGTTAAACTATTAACCTTCTGGTTACTTAAACCTTATATGTGGGCCTTAACTGTTTAATTTTCTTTCACTGCACATTTTCAAATGGACAATGCTGAGTTTATTCAACAATAATCACACCAGCAATAACTATAATTTTTTTTTTAATGAAGTCTTGAAAGTACAATTAGTCTCAATTAAAAAGCCGATCAGAGCAATAGGGATCAAAAATTTCATAATATTTGGCACTTTAATGAGTGCAATAATTAATTCTCCCAACCCTAATTACTGTGGAGCTAGGGTATAACCCAGTTTAAATTAAAATAGGCTTAAATTGTGTTCAATTTTATCAATAATGGGAATTGAGTATCCTGGTTGGTACAAGGAGGAATACATGATGTCATGGCTCAAGCTCATTTGATGTAGGGATAGAGAATAGCAATCTAATAGATTTCTGTAGAATTGTGTATAGTAACACAGTAATATGCAAATGTCATATAGTCACTAAATGGCCCAAAGGTTAGGGGCCATAGTTCTTCAATTCAAGCTAATCTCTTAATCAGGGATTGTATTATTAATCAACACAAAAATATCAGTTTATTTCTATATACTTAATTCATTTTGAGCTCTATGCTGTTTAAGTTGATGCAAGCAAAATGCTTTTAATTCAGAACTACCAGAATTTAAGTTTGGATAGAAATCCAAATCAATTTGTTGTTCAGATTTTTTTTTTTATTCATGTGTTTATTTACAGCTAATGAGCCACAGGGATGTCTGAGCAATGTCTAAGGAACAACAGAGCAAAGGCATCAACTAAGGAAAATAAAGTTTCACTATTTACAGTTTACTGTTATATTGTCATTGTCACACCTAAATGCTGTATCTGACATTTCCATACTACTGAGATAATTACCAAAGCTGTTTGCTAAGTTGTTCTCAAATTGAGGATCAACAGGGCAATGTAGATTGGAAAGATCAAAGTGCCATTCACATTGCATTGCCCTCCAGATTCTCCTTTTGAGAACAACTTGGCAAACAGTTTTGGGTAATTATCATAAAAGTTTGAAACATACTAACCCAGAACATATTTGTCAAGGTAATAAAATAAAATTATGAAAGAGATCAAAACATTAGATGAGATTCCAGAAGCATATTGGATTAAATCAGCAGTTCCCAACCTTACTTTAAGTCCCCACTCAGGCAACCATGGGTCTAGGCTAGGGTAGCTCAAATTTCTTACTGTCAAGTAAACTATTTAAGTCATCCTGATTTCCACTGCTACTTGGTTCACTATTGGGGTTAACTTCTTTACTAGGCATTGTCTGGAGATAAAGGAATGTTTTCTGTCACTGCTTTCTCTGAAAGAACAAAAATTTCAAGGGAAAAAAAGGTGAAATAATACCTAAAATAAAAGTAGATCTACTTTTTTTAATTGAGGTAAAATAGTTTAAAACAACTACTCAATATTAAACTAGCATTTATAACATTAATTTGGGTTCTCCACCTAGCAAAATGTTTCCAGGCAATATTTCCTGAATGTCATTTTCTTTATTTATTTCTAATTTTCTAAATTCATTAAAACAAACAGCTTTTGGGCCTTTCCCATGCATAGTTGGTCAAAGAATAGCAAGAATTGGGCACAAAAAGAACAGCAAAAGTAAAAACTCCTATTTCCTTAGAAAGGGCAATTTCTTTTCCTTTTTCAAGTGGGTTATAGAACATACTTGTAATTTTTATCTGATATCAAGATAGGGAACTACAAGAATTTTTTGGTGGAAGAGAGGATAAAGATACTTTAATTTGCAACAAAGTCACCTACTCTTGCTCAAAGGTAGTTTTGATACAGATACCCTGGGAAGAAAATTCTCCATTATCACATATTTGGTTGACAATTTTAGAAACGGGGGAAGCAGGGTTAACAATATCAAACTTTTGTGTGGCCCAAAGTTCACAGCAAGAATGTCCACTTGTGTTTAAGATGTCAGGGACCTGTTAGAACAATTAGTCTGCAACATCAGGATAACACCATTGGACTAACATCAGGATATTCCAAATAACATGTTGGAAAGAATCATGAGCAATTTCAAAGTCAGAATGACAAACATTATTTAGAAGCAAGGTTGCTGAATTCAAACTGTCATCAATTACTGACACAGTGAATAATCATTCATGAGCTTAGAAATACTTTTGGATGACAAAAACTATAAAATATGAGTCTTTACTTTTGTCCAACCTTGTGTCCCACATTGTATCCTCTATGAATAAATATTTTTGTTGAATCACCTTCATGAGGAGTAGAGATAGTGAGGTATCTAGGTTACATGGAAACTATCAGGTTTATTTTATTTTTGCAGGGTAGTAAATCTCCAAAATTACCACATTGCATATTAAAATACCCATAAATAATCATAAAAGCAGACAATTAAAAATCAACCCCACAGTGCTAATAATAGGAAAGATATATACTGAGCAAGTAATTTTACCAGTGAAACCTTTTTACCTCAAGTAAGTGAGTAAGGTCATGGCCCCACAACACCAAGGGTCCTGCATCTCAGTGTAAGCACACTAATATTGCTTGCTGCTAGAAACCCATGAGGAATTCTAGCTAATGAACAGCTTTAGAGGTTTTTGGCTCCCATTCCGTTCTTTACACACACCCCCCCCCCCCAATAATTGACATTAATGTTCAGCCAAATATGCAAAACCTCAAAATACTTAGGTGATGTCCCACTGACATGTTTCTAGAAACAGAGTTAATTGTAGAATTACACAAGACTTTTACCCAAAGGGTCATCAATGATTGGAACTGTTTAAGTGAACAGTGTCTTCAACATTGGCTGAAGATTTTAAAAGAAGACTCAATAAAGAATGGGGAGCCAACCCTTAAAGATACAGAAGAAGCTGCCCATTTTCTAAATAGTGATTAATATGAATGTATATATAAAAGAGTTGGGCTAGGATGCTGATTGTATTACCCAACCAACTCACATACTCAATCAGAAATTATTGTTGTATACTCTTACCAAGTGGGCTTAAATCACATCTATCTTAGCCCTCTCCTAGTTGGAAGGCATGTCACTGGGCTGTAAACATAGTCACAACCCTATTTTTTATATTGTGTGTAAAGTGTTTAAACCACTATCTCAACAATAGAGCCAAACAGATCCAACATTAGACCTTATTTTGCTCCAAAGTGCAAATTATGGTAATTTGTTTTCCAATAATGATAAAGCAAGCAGAGATAGGTGGCCCAAATAGTGTGTGCTGCAAGAAACCTGTGAGGAACTCTAGCTAATAAGCAGCTTTAGAGGGCTTTGGTTCCTGTTCCATTCTTTACCATTGGAAAATTCATTTCCAACAAAAATGATTATTACATTTGGAAAGAGCATAAAAAAAGACATTGAGTGGTATGTTTACTTTATTGGTAAGTCAATAATATGAATAACAAAAAATTTACTGGCAACTCAAATATAAAACATTTTCTTATTGTTTTAACTTTTTAGAATGCTGTCAACAAAAATAGTGCTGAATTTTGCTATTTGAAACTTTTGCCATTGACAATTTGGTAAATTTTTCATTGTTCATATTATTGACTTATGAATAAAGTAAACATACCACTTGATGCCTTTTTTATGCTATTTCCAAATATAATAATCATTTTTGTCAGAAATAAATATTACCCCCCCCCCCTATATATACCAATTCAAGGTAGGCTATATATTTGCACAGTGGGGGGGGGGGTAAATTTTACACTCACCTCTCATTTACATCAGAAATAAAACTTACCCCTCCCCCCTTCTAATGTGCAAATATATACCCAGAATTGGTATATATAGGGGTAGGGGTAAAATTCATTTCTAACAAAAATGATTATTTATTTGTAAAGAGCATAAAAAAGGCATCAAGTGGTATGCTTACTTTATTCATAAGTCAGTAAGTTTTTTGCAAATCATATTATTGACTTACAAATAAAGTGAATATACAACTCACTTTTTTATGCTTTTTACAAATATAATATTTACTTCTATTAGAAATTCAAATTTAAATCCTTTTTGAGCTCTTGAAAATAAAAAAAATATAAAAATATATAGGGTGTAAAAAGGCTTAAAACATCTGTTTTAAACTTACTGTTTCATAATAAATCCTTTTTTCAATACACAAGCACTGACTTTCCACAATTAAGTTGGATAAATGAAAATTGTAACAATCAATTTTGCAGGTACTCCCTTGATATACCCACTCTTTTATATATCTCAAACTGAAGACTAAATGAAAAACCTGTTTTGACAGGATGATGCAAATCTAATTAAAAATTATTTTACTACTTATATTAAAAAACCAGTAAATAACTCCAGTCAACCTATTATGAATAGACCATCTAGGTTAGCTGCCAATAAGGCAAGATTAGCTTTAAAAGCTTGTCTGTAAGTATTTTAATTCCATCTGAATGAATTGTTCTCTGTCCACTTTGTTTGGAGTACCAGTCCTGGTTGAACTTCCTTGAAGTAATGATATTAGGGCTATTTAAAACATTTTTTTTTAAAAACCTTTTAGTTTTAATGAGCGAATTTTAATGTAAGTTTCTTTTATATTGTTTTTATTCTCTTCGTCTGTTTTACTGAGGATGGCCCTTGGATATAGGGTTGAAATATTCATTTAAAGTTGCATTCCACTGTCTTGTATAAAGATTTTCCTGTTGTTTTACTTATTTTTTTATGATGCAAGACACTACTGTAGAGAAAAACAATGTATAGCATGGTTTTAATTGATATTTAAAGTGTTGCTTTTGGGGGTTTTGCAGGGGGGGCAAAAATACCTAGGTGAGGTTTTTATATTTTTGTCATTTTCAAGAGCTCAAAAAAGGGTTAAATTTGAATTTCCAATAGAAGTGATTATTACATTCATAAAGAGCATAAAAAAGGCAACAAGTGTTATATTCACTTTATTTGTAAGTCAATAATGTGATTTGCAAAAAAATTTGGTTGTTTTTTGGTTGTTTATTGTTAATTTTTTGGTCACAAAATTTATTGTTACAATTTTCATTTATCCAACTTAATTGTGGAAAGTCAGTGCTTGTGGATTAAAAAAAGGATTTATTATGAAAACAGTAAGTTTAAAACAGAGGTAAAATTCTAGTTTAGCTACTTTTGGCTATCTTGGAAAGGGGTGAGGCTAAAAAAAACAAAACTTTCAGGAATGAGTCTACAGGCTAAAGTATGTCCCAGGAAGGTATTTTGAAGTACCTACCTCCACTCCTTCTCTCTCTAGAGGGTCCTGAAATTTGCCTACATAACAGGTAGATAATAACCTATTGAAATTTTGACAAAACAACATTTACCTTAATTTTGAGTTATCAGTTTCTTTTTCTCTGGTTTTAGTTCTGAAAATATAATTCTTTTCATTTGAGTAGAATTTTAACCATATCAATGTTTTTTTTTAATTTAGGAAATGTATTTGCATATCTTTAAAAACTTATAAATTGAGATTGAGCAAAGTTGTAAAGGTGAAAACAATTTTGTTGTACTCTATTTTTGTGGTAGATCTATTTTACAAGGTTCACTTTTATAATAGCCTACACAGATTTTTAAAGGTCAAGAAACTCTAGAGGGAGAAGGAGTGGAGGTAGGTACTTCAAAATACCTTCCTGGGACACATTTCAGCCTGTAGACCCATCCCTGAAAGTTTTATGTCCTTAACCTAGCCCCTTTCCAAGATAGCCAAAGGCAGCTAAAGTATAATTTTACCATACAATGTATAGCATGGTTTTAATTGTCTAGCCTAATACAATATTTAGTGTTGTTTTTTGGGGGGAAGGTACCTAGGTTAGGTTTGTGTATTTTTGTCATTTTCAAGAGCTCAAAAAGGCCTTAAATTTAAATTTATGATAAAAGTGATTATTATATTTGTAAAGAGCATAAAAAAAGGCATCAAGTGGTATATTCACTTTATTTGTAATTCAATAATACAATTTGCAAAAAATTTGGTCAATATATACAAAATCATATTATTGAGTTAGGACTAGGCTAAAGTGAATACACCATTTGATGCCTTTTCTATGCTGATTACAAATATAATAAGCATTTCTATCGGAAATGAATTTCAGCCCCCCCCCCCGATATAGGCTATACCTAACCCAACCGAACCCTGAATTGGCATATATAGAGGGGGGCTGAAATTCATTTCCGATAGAAATAATTATTATATTTGTAATCAGCATAAAAAAAAGGCATTGAATGGTGTGTTCACTTTAGTCCTAACTCAATAATATGATTTTGTATATATTGGCCAAAAATTTACCCATAAGTCAATAATATGAACAATGAAAAATTGAACCAGAGGGGTACCTCCCTTTGAATGACATTAGTGGGCCTAGTGTAGGCTTAGGCCTAGCCTAACTTTCAGTAGCCTATCCTATTATTTCAGCTACATCCTGAGACGAAATGTCCATATAATTCCTATTACAAGCAAATATAAGTGATATTCTGCAATAACACAGTTTCACGTTCATGTAAAAAAAATATATTGTGAAAACCCTACATATAAAAATAAATTTTTAAAATATTTGGGACTTAGAACAGTGTTACGCAATTAAAAAAAATATTCATGAAATATTTTGTCGAAATCTTCCAGAGCTGTTTAAGACGCCATTCGCGAGCTGGCTCGTCAAGCCGGATTTGCTTTCTATCTGATATTCGCGACAAGCTGTCAGACCGATCTTTATGAGAAGATAATAAATGTCAATACTTGGAAATAAAATCTGAGCCACAAGTGGAATCTGTTTCTAGCAAGTAGTTTTTACAGATAAATTCAAATTATGACACCCTTGACTGGAAAAATAGCTTCAAATCTGATTTGAAGCTATTTTGTTTTGTTTAAATCTTGTTTGTGTATTCAATAACATCAAGAAATGAGCAGTATCTTGATTATTGTGCAGAGTCCATGCTGAGACCCAATTATTAATGCTATTTTATTTACAACAATAGGCTAAGACAATGGAATCAAGGCCGATTTTCAAAAAGTTTACTTTTTCAGTATGTACTCGTATTCATGACAGTTTTTATTAGCATACCATTGTCAGATTTACGACTGGCATTTTATCACCACTAAAACTTGGTTCGTTGCTATAAGCCTGTTCATAGATGGAAGAATAATAGAGGCTAGATTCTTCAAAAATTCACAAATAGCACGGAGTAAGCTAAATAGCAAAGAATTGTAAAGGAAGAAGGGAATAAATATACACTAACTGCTGCAGATCCCATCCCTTCTGTCATTTTTATGTCTGGAGCATGTAAGACAGTGTTTCCCAAATAGTAAAAGTGAATTGATTTGGCTTATTTGAGAACGGCTCGTAAGAAAAAGTTCGGTTTCACTGCGAGGGTAGTCGAAGCTTACTTATTGTGTGACCATCCATCTCTGGTGTTGTATTTTTCTCATTTTACTTTCAACCTGCTTGTGAGAATTAATACGTCCAAATAATCACGAGTGGCATTAAATTTGCGGTTGTGGATGCTAGTACCTCGTGGCTCGGAATACATTATTTCATAAGCTCAGCAGTGACCAGAAATGAAGAAAAGAAAAATAGTCTTTCCTTTATTCACCGTCCAGGTGCTAGAGGACACACTGTTTAAAAAAAAAATTTCAGAGAAAATAAAAGATCAGTACTGTTCTATTAGCTGTAAAACACGCGGAACAGACACTCGAGAAAAGCAAAGACCAAATGCCTATTACCCGGTATCTTCCTATCTGACGCTGTATAAACAAGGAGTTTCTCACTCCGGGAACTATATTTAAACTTTAGTTTTTTGGGGCTTAGGGGGAAAAAAGGTACCTAGGTTAAATTAGGCTAGGTTACGCATTTAATATATGTTATGCTTTAAACAGTTCGTGGTAACGAACTGTAAGTATAGAGTGACGCGGCTCAATAGTAACCGAAACACTAAAAAACGGAATTTTGACACTAATAAATACATCAAAAGAATCCAATTTTTATGCTGATTTCAAATATATACGTTTCATTAAGTTTAGTTTTACCATCAAAGGTTACGATCCGCTGAAAATTTGCCTTATTTTCGAAATAAATTCGGAAACACCCTCTTAAAGTAATATAATCTTAATGAAAATGACACCATGAGATTCAGCATATCAGAGAAACATTTTGTAGAGGTTTCAAGCTTCTATCTACAAAAATGTGGAATGATGTATTTTTTGCCAGAAGAAAGATCACGTATGCGTTTTTTTTTTTTCCAAGGGGGATCGTATCAACCCAGTGGTCCTAAAATATCGCAAGAGGGCTCATCCAAATGGAAATTAAAAGTTCTAGTGGCCTTTTTAAGTGACCAAGAAAATTGGAGGGCAACTAGGCCCTCTCCCACGCTCATCTTTTTTCCAAAGTCTCCCGGTAAAAATTTTGAGATTGTCATTTTGTTCAGCATAGTCAATAATTTTGTTCAGCATAGTCAAATCTAATAATTATGTCTTTGAGGATGACTTAATCTCCCACAGTCCCCCGGGGAAGGGCTGTAAGTTGTGAACCTTGCTCATTGTTTACATATAGTATAGGTTATTGCGAAGTATACAGACGTTTGCAGGGGGAATTTCTTTTGGTGTGGGGGTTCGTGGGTTACGTGGGAGGATCTTTTCATGAGGGAAGGGAATTTTCAATGAAGGGGGTGCCGGATTTCCCAGCATTACTTAAAACACAATCAGAGATTAAACAAAAAAACAAGTTTTTCCAACAGAAAGTAAGTAGCAAGATTAAAACAAACAGGAATTTATTACGTATATGAGGGGGTTTGCCCCCTCGTCAATACCTCACTCTTTACGCTAAAGTTTGTTTCCTTCTTTCAAAAAAGCTATTTATTCTAACTAAACGGTATTTTTTATTAAGGGGTCATTCTTAAAGAATTGGAACAAAATTCGAAATTTAGCGTAGAGAGGTATTGATGAGGGGAAGAACCCCCTCATATACATAATAATTTCTGTTCGTTTTAATTTTTAATGTTGCTCCTTATTTCAGTTGAAAAAACTTGATTCTAATATTCAATCATAAACAAGAGTAGACCAAACGCAGATCTAACGGCTTTGCAAGTTTAAGGTGCAAGAATACGCATGCAAATTAATGTTAAGATGACTAAGTCGCTAAGACTAGGAATAAGTGAAGGTGAAAAGGTGATGATTGGTAAAGAGAAGATTGATCAAGTGGACAGCTTGACATGCCTAGGTAGTATTATTAATTAAGACGGTGGGTGCAGTGAAGATGTTAAAAGCAGAATAGCCAAGCCCCAGTATTTTTTCATAACTAAAAAAAGTTTGAAAGAATAGGAAGATAATTAAACGAACTAAGTTTACAATAATGAAGGTTGCCGTGATGACAGTGGTCATGCATGGTTTTGTAGCGTGAGCGCTCCAGAAAACGGAGGAGAATTTGCCAGATGTTTTCTAGAGAATTTGACCACATGTTGATTTGGTAACCGGACTGACTGATCGTATCTCGTAGTCAGCTGTACGAAAAGTTTGGTTCAACCCCGCTTTCTAGGGCTATAATGAGATGGCTGGGACACGTTCTGCGGATGAAGGATTTCCAAAGATTGTCCTTGCCGGCCAACCCTCTAGGACCAAACGAAAAGTAGATCGTTCCCGAATGGGATGGATGTCGTATGGAAAGGTTTAAAGGAAATAGCTACCTCCTAGGAGGGTGTAAAGAAGGAGGTTTTGAATAGATGGAGATGGAGGAGGAGCGTGCGTAGCTGTGGTGGTCTCAGGTGGCATGATGTCGCAATGATTTGTTAGTAATGGTAGTAGTTCATTCAAGATTTTTAATCACTACTTTATTTTACATTTTGTTTCTCGACATTAGCGTCACGAGAAAAAAAAGCTCCGAGAATTATTTCAATTTTTCAGTTAAAAACGGGATAGAGAGGTCACTATGTATTTCCTGCGATGCTGTTCGCTTACTGTTTAATATACCAGACCCTTAAAGCTCACACATCACTATTTGAAAAATACGAACAAAGAAATATGAATATATTGGAAGAAACTCGTACTTTTTTCAAGCAACGCGTAACTGAATTGATAAAACAAAAGTTAGATTCTGGAAGTTAGATCTGGACGTCTCAAAACAAAACCTAGCTGCAATTCAGGTCAGGTTTGAAATTACTCTGGGGGTTGCCAAAAAGTCCCATACAATGTCATAAGCACCTCTTATACCTTGTTTATTATAGTCGGTTAAACTAGTTTTGAAGAAGCGTGTGAAGTGACGATGCATAACATATCTTCGGCTAATAACACATTTCAGGGCCTTATTTTATATTTGTCCATGATGTGATGGAACAATTTTTACCTGAAATTAAGGAATCTTCCATCTTTTCCCTTTAACTTGATGAGTCCATCAATGATGAGCTCTTATTCATAGTTACTCGTTTCCGTGACGTATATTGATTTGATGGAAATCAAAAAAGATTTTAGCTTTTTAGGCAACTAAGAACCATACGAAAGGTAGAGCCGTCATGGATACGACAAGGATACGCTCACGGCTATGCCCGTTATTTGAAAGTAATGGCTTACAATGGAGCACCACCCACAATTGGATTGAGGTTAGGCTTTCAGAAGAAACTTAAAGACCTGGTACTGCAATCAAAGGAATGCACCTTATTATTCACTAATTACGCTTACTACCATAAGTCTCGTCAAAGCTTTGCATCAAGTACTCAAATCTTTGGTGAAATTTGTAGATTAAATCATGCTGAGTATCTCCTACTATTATCATTTTTTTATTTTTACTAGTTTCCCTTTTGGTTACCATGACCACCAGTTACGCTGCTTTCACTATCAGAGCATGCAACCAAATGCGTTTTAAATGTAAAAAATTGACAATCAAGCCTGAATTTTAGATTATAATGTATATATTACAAGAATTTTGGAGGCTATTTCTCTATTTACTAATAGGACACTGTTATATACTATAGTTTCATGGTAGGTGATGGTAGTGGGACGAAGCTTCTTCTTATTTGGATTATAATCGAGATAGTTTCATATAGTCTCATCATTGGAGTCGCATTACGGGCCCTGTGGTAGGTTGTTGTAGCTGAGATCAAACTCCGCGTCCCGTATTATAAAGCAGAAATTAATCCCTCTGCACCACTAAAGGACGACGGGGGGGGGGGAACTATGAGGACGCCAGTCATATTCTAGTTCTGCACCGAACTTCGGATTAATTCTGACTGTTTTTTCTTCTTTTTCGAGTGTACCTATTCATTACCATGCCAACTACTTATTTGACTTCTGTGTAACCTAAAACAATTTTTCGCGTGAAACTTCACTGACCATACTTTACCCAAAGTTTGCAATTTGTGCACAATATCTCATGAATTTCAGTATAAGCCAGTTCCCTATTTTCAAAATATTTTAAATTATATTTCTCAGAACTATTTTTAATTCCATATGGTCTGTCAAAGGCACGTATGTAGGGTGAATTTGGTTTTAAGCAATTTCCCCAGTATCCCCAGCAAATAGCAAAATAAATTTACAAAAGTTATAGACACTGATGTATTTTACGTATGAAAGCCCATAATTCGTCATCAATCTGCTCCTGATAACAAAAAGTAAGTATAGAGTTAATTTTAGTTTTTTAAATGCTGTTGGCATCATCTGGCTACTGATTTTCATATTAATAGACGTGTATTACCACTCCAATAATTTCATTTGTAGTATCATTGTTTTAAGTCAGCCTACACCAGGACCATTATTTAGAGGAAAACCAAGAATCAGGACTGCCAACCGGTGAAAAAAAACACTAGATTTTAGTGATTTTTTTGATTGATTTAATAATTTTTTTTCAATAATCTAGTGATTTATGTGCTAATTTAGTGATTTTTTGATTAAGCAATAAAAAATGACTAGAAATAGCGATGAATCACTAGGGTTGGCAACCCTTCCATTAATATAAGAAAGTGAATAGAAATATAACTTTTGTTTGTCTCGGAAGAAAGAAAGCCAGTGTCATTCGGTTAAATCAATTAGCTGCAAAAAAAAAGAAGGTACATTTATGCGGATAATTTTTCTTCAAAACCAGCCCATATTCTGAATATTAACCAAGCTTTCAATATAACCAATAAAAATAGTTTCAATAAATCAATCAATCGACAAATAGTTCTAAGACTCGCATCATCCGGGGTCCTTATGGCTTAGAATTTAGTTGTGCCATAGCTCAATTGTCCTCACATGTTCCCTTCTATGACGTTGAGTTTCGTCTTTTCTTCTTCTAGGATAAGACGCCTTTAGCTTCTTTACGAAGAGCAAAACAAGGGAAGCGCAAGGTTCAGCTATCTTTTCCCGCCGTTTAAGAGTATGATGCTCAACGAAAGAAATTGCTACATTTTATAAAAAAAATACCGGGTTGTATCAAAATAAACCTGGACTGTTTACTGAAATCAGTATATTCCCAAATTAATTTTTTTTGAATTTTTCCAGTAACACTGGGTAACGCAGCACTATCAGAGGCATTTTTAATATGATATTTTTACATCCAGTTATCTTATTAAAGAAAATATCTTTCACCAGTATTAAGTTTCTCTTAAGCACACATCGCAACATCAAAAACGTCAAATTAAAAAAAAATGCGTCAAAAACATCAATGGCAAAATTTCCTCTCCAATCAGTTTCCAAAATTTGGCTAGATCAACAGATATATACTTATATAACTTTATTATCACTACTAAATAAATTCAAAATAAATCACAGATCAACTTATACTGTCTCACTACCTCCCATATCTCTTACACAAAAGAAATGCAACATAAATAAAAATAACACGAAATTCAACAAAACTAAAACTACAAATTTATTCTCTTATCAAAACAACAAATAATAGAAGGCCTTTAATACTAGACTTCCCTGTATCACCAACCTGCATCAAGAATCCGTCATTCACGCAATTCCGCAAGCATAAAACAAGAATGGAAATGACTATTATTTTACATCTCAGTCTCGAAAAACAGCAGACAGCTAACATTATTTTCTTATTCTATGCATCCTTTTCAGGAAATGAAAAAAAAAACTATTATCAAATCGCCTTTTTACTACTTGACGAATTTCTTATTCAAGTTAAAATATAAACGATATGTCATTAAAAAATGCCTTGGGTATAGAATAGCCAAGATATATCGTCACTGTTACGTTAAAAAGGCCGTATCTGAAAATTCTGAAACAATTGCTCAATCAAAACCGTTTTCTAAGCTGCATTCAAAGGGAGAATCATTATATTCAATCACAATCTGATTCAAAGAGTATGGGTAACATACACGAGTGGAAACTGGCACTAGTGTCGGCAGGAAAAACTCGACGCCATCTAGCGCTTGGCGTCGCTTAGGATTTTTTCAGTGAAGTGATCCGTCTCTGATCTCAGTTCCTGACGGGAAAACGATTAAAACGCTTGAAAAAATGCCAAATGTCGCCAAATGATAGATGGCTTTGATGATTTTTTTTTGGCCGATACTATAGCCAGTTTCCACTCTTATAAGTTACCCATACACTTTGCTCCAATCCATCTGATCTACATTATCCTGCTTACCCTCCATTTGAGAAGATCTTAGAAAATAGTTTTGCTAATAACCTTAGGCGAAATGAAATGACAGATACGGCTTTTAGACATAACAGCACTGTCAAAAAACTTCCATCACGAAAGAAAAAAATGCTTCAAGCCCATTGGTGGTGCAGAGAGTGTCAACAATGGTCGACATTACAGTCCCAATGTATTTTACAAGGACAGGTGTCACCCAGGCTTGCAGTAGCTAGGATCGAACCCAAGGCCCTGCATTCCCTAGTAGAGATCAATCCACGGTACTACCACAGCACAAAAACTGCAATCATCTTTAAAGAAAACACAGATTAAGAAAACAATGCTAGTTTTCTTCGGCCTGTCAAAGCCTTACACTCATTCTAAACGACCCACAAAACATACCAATTTTAAAATTAGACTTTAAATAAGAATTATATTACAAGTTATACATTGATATTGTTTACCTAGAGAGACTATGACATTTGGTTTCAGAGACGAAATTTATTTATATTTTTTAGTAAAGATTGCGGTAATTCGAAAGACGGTTGACAAAAGGATAATAAATTCACCAGACTTTGCTTTCTGGCTATCTATAAGGGACCAAGCGAAACGCAGGTGGTTACCGAACGGGGGTAAGAGACTTCCTGGGAATAAATAAGGATTGAAGCTCTGAACAGATTGGGGCGATAGAGTGCGCAGCTGCATTGGCTCAGGAGGCTTAGTGCTTCAATAAATTGTTGATAGTTGCAGTATTGTGTTAAAAATTAAGGATTTTGCAAGAAAGAATAAAAACTGGAGAAAACGTTTTGGGTTTTTAAAGATAAGACAAACACAGTTTATACATCCAAAGCTGAAAATTCCCACTACTTATAAATTTAGAAAAGGGGGTGGAACGCATTTGGTGTACAATAGACACTTTTAATTATCTGAAAACCCAAATAATATACAGAAATATAGAATACACCAATCAATCGTTTATTCAATAGGGTGGGTTATAAATACCCAAATAGCCCCAAGACCACTGCCGCTTGTCATTACATTATAATAACCATGGTTCAGGTACAACATAAAAATTAGCAGAGGCGAAGGTGCAATATCACAGAAAGTACCATGATTCTGATTTTGAAGAAATGGGTCAAGCTATTCGGAGGGAAGAAAAAATACTAAAGTTCCATACACCAAGATATGTTTCATCTGCAAGTTCTGAATGTTCCGTACAATAAAAATTTTATCATCCCACCACTCGGCAATGCTGTCTCCATGACCTTGTCCCAAATACTCTTTTGACAAAAAAAAAGTCACGTAGCATCTTGCCTTTCGAATTACCGAAGCTATAGTTGCCAAGCAAAGAAACTTTCACAAGTAATTCCGTTTTTAATCATGTTTATGGATCGTCTAATAAGTGCTAAGTATAAATATTTACCTGGAAATGCATTTGGATCAATACGTAACAACATGTTATCCTATCCCTATTCCCGCACTCTTGACAAGAGACCCTAGCACATCTAGCCAATGTCATAACATTTAAATCAACTAAGAAAATGGTCACGCTACATGATCAGTTAAATTACGAGTTCTCATTGAACTGTCTTATTCTGAGAGTGCTCTAATTAAGATATTTATGGGTTCATTCTTTGAAAAAGTTTGTAGATTAGCTTAGTGGAGAATAGGAACAGTAAATATACATAGAGTAAATTGGGTAAGACCCATAAGCCTTGATTTCGTCTTTTCTGAAACCAAACAATTATGCAAAAAAAAGCGGATTAAGAAAATACCTAAGATATTTCGGATCTAGATCGCCTGGCACATATTATCTACAACACGGATTTTGGAAGTTTTTCTTTTCTAACATTTTTCCTTGGGAACAAACAGTAGTACTGGCAATAAAACATTGACCAAATCACAAAATCACTATCAATTGCGGATTCATTCGCATCAATACCTTATCATGATCAATAGTTCTGAAGTTTTTAAGAATAAATTTTACACTTTTATGCAGAAAATGACAAAATTTATTTTTTGTTAAGGGTATTCAATATCTTACAGCTGTTAAATTACTCAATTGATATTTCCTCTGATTTTTAATATTTTCTAAGCAGGTATACTAGAATATTTTTAGGGATGACCCTTTCCTTAACTTTAAAAGGAAAATTTTTGTCCATTAAATCGAAAAAAAAAAAAATTTTAAAATTTCCTAATAATACAAGTTTCATTAAATCCGAATATCTATTTATAGCACAGAAGGTTAGAAGTGTCATTTATTCGGAAGTCTCACAGCTATGTTTACTGTTATTCGGAGCTCTACAAGTTATAAAAAGACCGCCCAATCAACCCTAAATAGTTTGACCAAGAAACAAAAAAGTTTACTATGGGCAAGATAGGGCGATCCTTTAAGGTACTGGATCCCCTTAAAATATGACAATGAAAGACAAATTTTGCATACACATATACAAACAATTAATCTATGGTCATCTTAGTAAAGAAAGTTAATTCAAAATAATGATGGCGAGAACACTGATACAAATCAATTCGCATGGGGAACTCAACTAGAATATGGCAATTTCCATCAGTGTTGTATTTGTGCTATTTGAGCACATTTTAGGGGGGGGGGGCGGCTTTCGTGCGACAAAATTGACCTACAACTTAAAGGAAGAACGAAGAAGTTGAAATCTTAATTCAAGAGCTATGGCATAGGCAAATTTCAATTTAAAAGCACTTATTCTAAAAAATGTAGATGGGATTCAAATCAACATTGGCGCAGTTTTCAAATCAATTATTGGCGTATATTTTCACTGTCATGGCTAAACTATTTTACACAAGGAATTAGACAAAATTGAATTCAATGCCTAATCCTCTTCAATACAAAGGTCTCTTCAGAGCTCCTTAAAAAGGTATCTGTGATAATAAATAAGTTTTACTAATATCTAATAAATAAATAAACTCCACTAAAAATTTAGTATTAAAGTATAAAGAAAAACAAAACATAAAATGGAAAAGGAAATTCAAGCAAAATGGAAAAAACATATAAATAAGAAAATATGTGTTCTAACTTTAGTCTTAGACCACCTAAAGCAATCCCCCCACAGCAACAAAAATATTTGAAATGTCTTTTAAAGGCATTGCCCGAATTACAGCACAGTACCACTGGTAAATAAAGCATCTTCAGCAAAAAAATATACATGAAATAGAACTGCCTATGTTCTTCAAAGGCTCGTCTTAAAACAGACAAACTATCAAAAAATCTAATATTTCGACCTAAATATACCTTTTTTGAAGTGTCTAACCTTTATTCTTTGGGGAAAAAAACAACTCGAATGCTCTTCACACAAAGGTTTTTTATCTCGGACAAAGATTAGAGGTTGTGTGGATTACCAATGTCCAAATTTACCCTCTACCATTAAGGGTTATGGGCTTTCTAGTAACAATGATCAAGCCCTTTTCCACATCATTGTCATATAAAGCATCATCAGCAAAATAAAATACAGATTTTTAGGAACTTTCTGAAGGGACTACGATAACAATTAGGTTGCCAAATTGATGATTTTGTTCAGGAAGAGGAGGTTGCCGGAATGATTCTGCCCGGAGATGTTGCAGAATAAGTTTTGTTCTGGACGAGGAGAGAGGTTTTCACCTGCGTTTTTACGAGTTGGAGAAGCACATTTTTAGTTTTTAGGATAATTTTACGACCAATTTCTGAGTTGGGGTGATACTTCGGAGGATGGGGGGTCTCCCTCTGGATACCTGTGGTGGGGCGGGTCACTTTATATCAATATTACTAACAGCTTTTAGGTATGCATTAGCATTCGGTAGCTTCACGAAAAGACTACACTAACTTTTATTGCTCATTGTATAATTATCCAACTTTCTACAGTAAATTCCAATTTTTCAGTTTTGTGTAACTGAAGAAAGAATAGCATAGCCCTTAGCACATTATCAGAAGTAAAAAGGTTTAAGTAAATATTGTAGCACTTTCAATTCTTAAAAGAATAAGAATGTTTTTTTCTTAGCCCGGTGCTATGGAACAAAAATAATAACAAATGACTAATTAACTAGCTAAAATTAGCAAATGACTAATTAAATAGCTAATAATTAAGAAATAACTAATAAATGACTTCTGGCAAACAAACTTGCTCGGGTGCATTCCAACAGTAAACCAGTTATCATATTAGGATAATTACTTGCCCTTGCAGTTTCTAAAGGGATGTTTGTGGAGGGTTGGAAACGTAAACAGTGGATTCTCAGACCAGAGATTTTTTCAATTATTTTTAAATTTCGAATAGTTATAGAAAGGGGAATCCTCCTTATTCCCTCTGATGGCTTTAAAAGCCCATAGTACGATATACCCCAATTTGGTATCCTGGGAATTAAAGCTTTTTGTCACATAATTTCAGAATCGAAACATTGTTCGCTTTTATGTCCCGGTCACTTCAATTACAAAACAGAACCTTACCCTTATTATAATTATTTATTTGAAGAGATACGATTCAAAGTAATAAAATATAATCACGGCACCCAGACCACCCTCCCCCAGCAATCTTGTAGTTATTATGATTTCAAAAGCATTTCCTAAACTTTCTATATAATTTGACAATTTTGGACAAAATTATAATAGTCTAAGAACAAAAGTAAAAAAGAAGAAATGGTTTCTAAATGCAGACTTAGTTTGAATAAAAAAAAAAAAATAAAAATAAAAAAAAAACTGCAACTAACAACTCCTGCAAACTTTCGTTATAGATGTCAAATAAATCTAAAGACAGATGTTAGAGCACGATTGCAAATCTTAGGCTAAACGATATGGCCGCTCATTAAACTGTGAAATCCATAACATAAGTGGTTAGAATACACTATCCGGCAGCTCTGTTCTGAGAGATAGTCAAAATTGCAAATAAATAGTAAAATTAGGAATGTAAGTTGGTCCACAGACACTCTAATTAAAGGTCACAATTCTGAGATTCTCCACACTCTGTATGTACATATCCTGTATATTTGTCTTCGCTCATACTTTTTAGAACTGCTGACAAAGAGCTCTGAGTCTGAAAGATAAAAATAAAACGAAATGTATTTGACATTAGTAAAGAAATGCAGGGAGAGGAGAGAGAGAGAGAGAGAGAGAGAGAGAGAGAGAGAGAGAGAGAGAGAGAGAGAGAGAGAGAGAGAGAGAGAGAGAGAGAGAGCGAGAGAGAGAGAGAGTGAGAGTGAGAGAGAGAGAGAGAGAGAGAGAAAGAGAGAGAGAGAGAGAAAGAATTCTTGTAATTCATGAGCCATTTTTGACACGTGTCAATAAAATATGATTATCTATGCCAAAAACCTAAAACTGGCTGTAACTGTTCAACTATATTCTTTGGTGTCATTCTTTCTTCTACTGCATTCTGTCTGACATTAGTAGTTTTTTAAACCAATAAGAGCCAGGGTATGCGCCAAAGAGCCAACTTCAGTCTTGCATATTCTATAGTTTAGCCTTTAATAAACTAAACCATGAGGTTTAGTTTCCGGACTCTTTTCTGATTCTTTCCATTTATCTTTAATTAGTCTGGACTGTATTTTGCTTCTGTTCTTTCCATGCTTTTAATTTTGGAATATTTCCAGAAAAAAAAGAACAAACGAAGACAACAGGAAAAGAAGTAAAAATTATCTAATCTGCTTAAACGTATATCCTAAATATTCAACGATATATTTCTCATTAAACGTATTTTCAGATGATTCACTGATACGTTTGCCAGGGTAATTAAAAAAAAAGTTTCCATCTTTATTAGTTTTTTTTGGAACTGAGCACTTTTGTTTGGAACTGAGCATTTTATAGCAATAAGTTAACCAGGGGCGGGTCCAGGACCTTTTTTAGGGGGGGGGGGGCAAAATAGGTTAATCCGATAAAATTGCGTGAATCAAGTAAATTACACTAATTTAGACTACGTTAGGGGCGCGCGCCCCCACGCCCCTCCCACCCCTCTGGATCCGCCGCTGAAGTTAACACACAAGTAATTTGAAATATTAATTAGAATATTACCAACTTCTTTCAACGATTTATTAGAATAGGCCTAATAGAATAGCACGACATAATTGCTTCAGTCAGAATCCTCGGAAATGTTCAGGCTTTTAAGACTTACCCGTATTGTTTTGTGTTTTTAGTATAATTATCCAACTTTTGGATATTTTGAAAAATAACCACAACTAGAAACTCTGGGATCGGGAGCTCAACATCTAGATAGTGAATTATAGTGATATCAGATATCACTATCTAGACAGTCAATATCTGGATAGTGAACTCGGCAAAAAAAAATCCTGGATTTGGATTATTTACCGGCTCGTGGGTCTTGGATTGCGGGTTTATGAGTCTTTCTGTTCCACAGTTTTCCGATCCAGTTTTATAAACTTCCACTGATAATTCTGAATCTTATTTCAAGAGCCTAGCTTGTCAGTGCAAAAGGTCTCCTATCAGATACATAGCTTTTTACTTAGCTCATCATTCACTAGTGCGATTAAACACTACTCAGATTCATTCTGTTTTTCCACGTAAAACCGAGCTCATTAAGAAGCAATATTATTGAGATTTCTGTTATTTAAAAAAAAAACGGAAAAAAATCTTTACAGTTCCACTTTTATCAAGCATCCCCTTATAAAACCAATTGGTGAGCCACTCAGTGGCCGTATTGTCTATTCAGCAATTTTCTTATTAGTCTGGTCTTTGTTTTTTATTACGTTCTTCTCGATTCCTTAAGACGAATTAAAATTTTGAAATTCTATTTTTAAAATGGATTAAATGAATCCTACCAATGGTACTGCTTGGACACCCCACAGTGACAGTCAAATCTGGTTTATCATATAAAGTCTGCAGTGAGGACCTGATCCTTATTAGCTAAAAAAAAAACGCAGCTATCCAGCATGAAACAATAAAATAAAAAAATAAATAAAGTGACAACCAAGCGATTCTGAGTTTTTTTAATGTTTTTTTTTCTTTTCATAGCTAAAGTATGGTGAAAATTCAAGTCTCTGCAGCAATTTCCATGACTCATCTAAAAAATATTGAAAATTTAAATATTAAACCCCCCCCCAAAAAAAAGGGGAAAATCCTGGTTGAATCGATAAAAAAGTAATTTCATCTCTCATGTTATTGAAAAACGCAAGAAACTAGAATAACGTGACCACCCCCAAAAAAGTAAAATTAAAAACAATAATCCCCTCAGAAATCCTTTTATAAAAAAAATCATTCAAATCGCACCAGTTATTAATAATTTTTCGCCGTAGAAATTACACTGTTAGATAAAAATAACGAACCTTGAAAGTGGAAAATTTTAAAAGGAGAAAACAATAAACTGACCTGCTTTAACGTATTTACAGAAGATTCAATGACAAGTTTCCACCGATCAACTTCTTTTCTGTGATTCTCTTCCTGTCGACGAAGCAACGATACCCATCCCTCGTAACTAGCTGGTAACTCGTCCGAACTGAAAAAAATGTTGGAAATATTTTTTTTTCCGAAAATTGATAACGAATAATATTAGCAACTACGACAGTAAAAGAAGTCAATGTAGCCTCTAAAGTTCGTGTGCATTTTATAACAAAAATTTTAATTTAAATTGGCTCAAAACAGGAAATATTTACGGATGCTCTTCATATTTACTGGTGCATGTTGACCTCAAGGCCGTATCCAGGGGGGGGGGGGGGGGGGTTACGTGGTTTGTACCCCCCCCCCCCGAAATTTTTGACCGAGTCGAAAATAAGTCGAAAATTAGTAAAACCTAGGTAAAAATCAGTAAAATTAGTCGAAAACTGAGTCAAAATTAGTAACCCCCCCCCCCCCAAAAAAAAGTCAAAAATTAGTAACCCCCCCCCCCCCGAAAAAAAATCCTGGATCCGCCCTTGGTTGACCTGATCCTTTGAATAAGACTATGCGGGTTTCTGGGATTACAAAATTAAGCAGTTTCCATCTCACACAACCTACCACTATTCTCAGTAATTCTAGGGAAAATAGGTAGGAAAAATTCTAGGGAAATTATCTTTGGTAGGGAAAATAAAATCTTCAATTGGAACCGTTTCTTGATAGTCTATGCTTTTTGAATCAGCAACTAATGGAAATGTGCAACCAGAAGCATTCATTATCCGCTATCATCAATAGCAGAAGGCTCTGATGGCTTGGGCACGTTGTGCGGCGCCCAAGTGATTACCTGACCCGTCAGTCCCTTGAATTTAAGCCCCTCTTCCACGGGAAGAAACGTCAAGGTGGCCAAACTAAATCTTGGCATGCCACAATGAAGAAAGACCTCGAGCATTTGGAAGGTTTCAGGATGTACGGACACAATTGGGATAAATCATGGTTGGAAATCATCCGTCCCTAAACAGTGGTTAGAATATGGTCCATCATATCCTCGGTGCCTAGTTGGACTGAACAGCCTGTGCCTCACCACAAGTACAATTACAAGTAAGTAATGCTTTGTGAAGTTTTTGATGTTAATAAGTAAATAAATAAAAATAAATAATCCACTTCGTGTCTCAGTTAGAAATGAAATTGACTTTTTTTTTAATTTTCACATGTTTTAAATTGCGAAATCATGTTTTGAAATTTCTTAATCTAAAACGAGTTTGGGCAATTCTCGTGACTTTACAATTGTTTTTGTTGGGATGGGGTGGGGGGGGGTGGGGTCAACTTAATATTCTAAATCAAAGTAAGATCCCCTTCTAATGAAACAGAATTTGGACCCTAATCAAGCCCTTGTGTATTTTATAAGAGTTTCCAGTTATTCTGACTCAAACTTAAAATTTTGCGGGTTTTTATTTGAATTTGTTGGTACATTTTGTTTTTTACCCTTAAAAAATGACTGTGCGAGTTCCTTGAATATTAAAATTGAGCAGGGTTATCATTTAGCACAGTTTATACGCAGTTTCGTTGAATCTGGTGTGAAAAAAGTGTCAATTGGAACTTTTTTCTGGATAGTCTAAACTTCGTGAGCCTTACCATGCTTGGTATTAATAAATAAATAGATAAAACTAAATAAAAATCTGAGTGATTTAGATAGAAATGAGAATATGAACATTTTTAATTGTTTATTTTTTATTTTTCATTTTTAATTGTTTATATGTGTTCAAAAATTACAAATTCATGTGTTGAAATTTCGAAATTGTAAATGCGAACATTGTAGGTCTGTTTTAGCTCGACGTATTTTGTCTAAATCTAAGCGAAATCCCTTAATAATAAATTAAATTTGGGTCTTATCCATGCTCGTGTGGATTTTATTACCCGAGTTTTAATAACGTATGAAAAATAATGATATTTCAAGTGTAATTAGTTATCCTCTTTTCGCAACCATTCGATAGGTCGAAAGTTATTATATTTAAGATTATTTATATTTCACAATATCACTTAGAAACGCCCCTTACTACTGATTTTTTTTTTGACTTGACAGGAGCGTTCTATATTGGTTGTTTCATCAGTTTAAAATTATTACGAAGTTTCATTGAATTGATAGCTGTATCATTTGATGGCTTAGTTCATTTGATGAGTTTTGATGAAAATTCCTCACTTTCTCTCTTTGATGTTAGAATTTAAACCATAAGAACATATTCCCCCTCCTTTAAACGCCATTGGCCTTTTCCGAGGATCTGTGCAATTTATTTATTTGTCTGCGCTTTTCCTTTTTAGAAGCAAATCTTTTCTCACGAAAATAAATGAATGTATTTTCTCTGAATATTCACATTGGTAGAAAGCAATTTGAAGTTTAGCCGTCTACCGTTACACAGTCTCTCTCCAAGAGCAATCATACAACTTTTGTTTACAAGAAATTCTCCCAAGGGTGCAAGGATAAGCCCCTGAATTCCTTACTATGATGAGCCTTAAAGTCAATCAAGTTCAGATATTAAGCACTAGGCTTGGAGGTAGGATAGACTAATGCAAGTTAGTGGATGAACTTGTTTAGGAAGTATGGGGGACGGAAATATTTTTCAAAACAGATGAATAATACAAGCTTAGTTAGAATAATAAGATTAAAGAGAGACAGATCCTTATGCCCAACTGCTGCGTACATGTCTGTACACGTGAACGTGTACTCGTACGTGTGTACGTGTCAGTATAATAAGTACGTGTCTCGATAAGCCATATAAGCCATATAGTTATTGCTCGATAAGCAATAACTAAATAGTAACTAAAAACACACTATTTTGTTTATATAGAGGATTGTTGAAACAAAAAAAGTACATAAATAAAACCAATAGAGTTCTTAGTTACTAGAATTCGCTGGTCGATTTTAAAATCAGAATTAAGTCACATATATTTTTCATTATGATATAAGGCAATAAGTTTGAGTAACCCTGTACTAAGAAAACAGAGTAAAACAAAAAACAAACTACTACAATCACACTGAAAGCATTTTCTGGCAGTTATACACTATGTGCTTAGAGCCAAAGGGCATATCTTCCATCTCACGGTTTTCAGGATAGCCAAAAAAAATTGCAATAAAGCTTCCAAGAGATTTTTTCGAGGATTAAGGTTTATGCTTACCATGCATGTTTTTGGCCGATTTTTAATAGATCGCGTACCGTCTTCAATTTTGAACGAAAGTTAAAAATTCTGTTATTATTCCATAGCTGATATTTAACTTTATAAATTCACCGCATTATTTTTCTTAAATTTGCTTCAGTTTTTTTTTTTTAAGAAAATTTTTTTTTTTTAAATATGTAATTTTTCTACTAAGCTGAAGCTAATATTTCAACCAAATTTACAATATTTTTATAACAAATTTTTAATTATCTTCAGATATTTTTATTCACCGTTCCGAATTTTATAATTTTCTTTTAATATTCTGTAAAAAATAATGTAAAATTGCTTCAAAGAGCATTAATCTTTACCTCTGGATGGACTCTACTTTGCAATTTCTCATTCAAAGACATAAAGGCGGATCCGTCAAGAAGGGTGAATGTAATGCCTCTAGAGTAGGTGGTTATAGTTGGTTTAACAAAATACAGTTGTGCCTTACAGTTACGGTCTGACAAAAACACAAGGCAAAGCTCTTGAATTGACTACTTTCGAATATTCGTCTCCGTAGTATATGAAACTCTGTTATTTAAACAATTTCATCTTGGTAAATAAAAACATAATAAGAAAATAAAGCAAAACTCAAGACAAGTCTAGAAGTATCTAATCTTGGATGTCCCATTCGATGTATTTGACTACAGTAAAATGGAAATTATGTCTTTGGATATTGTTTTGTTCAAAGTTGTTTAACAAATCCGATTATAATTTATTTATATACGTTTCATTAATTTATCTATGTGAATTTATTACCAATCCACAAAAAAGTAATGAAAACGTGGCATGGAAATGATATAATCTTCCTAATTCATTTATTTTCAAATTATACCGAATCACGGGCAATCTTTTGAAAGTTAGCTTGCGAAAAAATAAATATACTCAAACATTTGCCATTCAAGCTTTTTTCAGTATAATAATCACTACTGTTAAAATGGGATCTAATGCCTAGACTGGCTACAGTCCCAGTTGAGAAACTAACTTTGTAGATATTGTTTGTTTGATATTTTTCCACTTATTTCTCATCAACAGTTTGTTCGTAATGTCAAACCAACAAAAGCGAAATAAATAAAATATTGTCACATTCTTGACCTGATGAAACAATTTCCGCTAAAATTTCAATATAATTACTAGATTAGTATATTAGGTACTTACGTGTTATAGCGACCACACTTTATTCTTCATCTGTAATGAAATCAGTTCTTTGTCTTCACTCGGAGATAATCAGCTTAGCCTGAGCGAGAGAAAAAATTTTGGGCGTATATTTTAACTAAATATTTAATATATAGAGGCGGCTAATCTAGGTATTAAATATAATGTGTTCTGGCCGTCCTGCTTCCCATAATTCTGTGTTGTATTTTCCATATTTTTTTTTTTTTTTTTTTTACTAAAGTATAATATTTTCATTAACATTTTGGTATATCTCAAAATTATTAACCTAACTTCAATTCTTTGGTGTGGTCGCTATAACATGTAAGCACCAAATATTATTTGACTATATTCCAATATAGCCTATGTGGGTAACAATGGAAGGAAGCATGCAACTCTGATTAATAGAAAATTACTGCAAATATGAATCAATAATTACCTTGTTCCATTTTTTTTTTTTGTATATCCTAGAACTATACCGGCAACCAACTGAGGGTGGGGGGATTGCTAAAAAAAAGCTAACATGTTAGGTGGAAAAATACATTTTGTAGTACTACTGTTATTTTATTAAGATGTTTCCATGAGATTTGACCAATAACATTGACCGCAGCCCCCCCCCACTCCATTAAAAAGTCGTTCCGGAGGTTTGCGATTCGGGGGGAAAATTTATTACAGCACCCCTCCCGACTCAATATAAGCGAAAAAAGCTAAATCAAAATCAGATCAAACTAATGTTTGCTCTGTGACTACGGTACTTGTGTCTTATAGCCACCACACTCAAGAAGTGAAGTTGGGTTAATCATAATGAAATGCACCAAAATATGATGTAAATATAATAGTTTAGTAACAAAATTATGGCGACTACAACAATAAATTATGGGAGGGACCGCCCAGACCGCATTACATAAAATACGACCTAAATTAACAAAAATACCAACTAAATATTTAATTAAAATATAGCTACAATGGCGTTTCCCACCGAGCTGAAGATAATATTGTCAAACAGTTCGTAGCAACAAACTGCAAGTGTGGAGCGACCCAGCTCAATAGTAACTGAAACTCGGAAAAACGGAAATTTCATACCAATAGGTACATTAAAAGAATAAGATTTTAATGCTGATTTCAAATACATAAGTTTCATCAAGTTTAGTCCAACACATCAAAAGTTACGCGCCTGATAAAATTTCCCTCGTTTTCGAAAAAAGGGAGAAACACCCCGTGGAAGCTATAGAACCTTAATGAAAATCCCACCATCAGATGCAGCGTTTCAAAGAACCCTAGTGTATAGGTTTCAAGCTCCTACCTGCAAAAATGTGGAATTTTGTATTTTTTGCCAGAAGAAAGATCACGGTTGCGTGTTTATTTTTTTGTTTTTTTTCCCCAGGGGTGATGTTTTTTTTTCCAGGGGTGATAGTTTCCCACCGAACTGAAACTAATATTGTCAAACTGTTCGTGGTAACGAACTGCAAGTAAGGAGTGACCCGGCTCAATATTAACCGAAACTCTAAAAAACGGAATTTTTATACCAATAGATACATAAAAAAAAAAAAATCAGATTTTAATGCTGATTTCAAATATAAAAGTTTCATCAAGTTTAATCCTACCCATCAATAGTTACTGGCCTATGAAAATTTCCTGATTTTCGAAAAAAGGAGAAACAACCCCTTAACGTCATAGAATTCTAATGAAAATCACACCATCAATTTCAGCGTATCAGAGAACCCTGTTGTAGAGGTTTCAAGCTCCTATCTGCAAAAAATGTAGAGTTTTGTATTTTTTGCCATAAGAAAGATCACGGATGTGTGTTTGTTTTTTCTTTTCCCCGTGGGTGATCGTATCGACCCAGTGGTCCTAGAATATCGTGGAAGGGCTCATTGAAGCGGAAATTAAAAGTTCTAGTGCCCTTTTCAAGTGACCAAAAGAAATGGAGGGCAACTAGGCCCCGTCGGACGCTCATTTTTTCCCATGGTCACCCCATCAAAATTTTGAGACAGCCATTTTGTTCTGCATGGTCGAAAATATAGTACCTATGTCTTTTAGGATAACTTAATCCCCCAAAGTTCCCAGGGGAGGGCTAAAATTAATGGACTTTACCCATTGTTTACACATAGTATTGTTTATTGGGAAATATACATACGTTTTCAGGGGGGATTTTTTTGTGGTAGTGGGGGGTATCAGGGGTAATTTGGAAGGATCTTTTCATGGGGGAAGGGACATTGCTATGAAGGGGGTGCCGGATTTTACAGCATTGTTTAAAAAAACAATCAGAAATTAAATTAAAAAAAAAAGTTTTTCAACTGAAAGTAAGGAGCAACATGAAGTTACCTAGTATCACAGCTGGACAATCTGTTAACTCAAAATATATTTTCATACTAGATTATTATTGGTCTTAAGTATCTAGTATGGACTTTCGATTCCAACCCCTTTGATAGCCAGTGCCGTCCTTTGGGGGTGGCAAGTGGTGCTACCGCACTGGGCCTCGCGCTAACAGGGCCAAATATGTTATGAATTACAATCACATGAGTGATTTTGTGACTTCATGAGGGGACTCACAGAAAAAACCGTGGAATGTACGACTTGAGTTCCCAAATTTGCACTCCCCCTTTATATTAAGCGGGGCCAGTGGTTTTAAAACTGTCAAAACCCTCCTTTGTTAGACACCCTTTTGG
The DNA here is from genome assembly GCF_049724085.1 of Artemia sp. Qi Xiang Cuo. Classification (NCBI taxonomy): domain Eukaryota; kingdom Metazoa; phylum Arthropoda; class Branchiopoda; order Anostraca; family Artemiidae; genus Artemia; species Artemia sp. Qi Xiang Cuo. The sequence continues at coordinate 20,266,243 of NC_142801.1, forward strand.
CCCTAAACCACAACTTTCCTGCTGAACCCTAGGAATCACATTGGTAACAGTCCCGCTAGAGGCTACATTATTATTGCTCCCGCTATATTACGACCATAACGTAAGGCCCCACGTAGTGCCGGCTGCACAAGGCCTTGCGCACCAGTAAGGCCGCGTCTCCCAATACCCCAGTTGTATATCTGATTTCAGTGAACTTTATGAAAAAAAAGGGGTGATTTTGTAGAAAAAAATCTTTAAGTTTGAATCCTATTTAAATCCTCTACATGCTATGCTTCAGTCTAGTATCAGGTTATTTGATAATGCTATCGGAATCGAGTCAGACTTCAAATTTAAATTTATTTAGCTTTTGTATTTAGTTCTGAAAATGCTGAGTTTATGCGATTCCCATAGCTTTACGACACAATTTTACACATTATATTATCAATTTTTGATACTTTTTTTAAGGTAATTTTGTAATCCCTCTCTCCCTTTTTCTCTCTCTCCCATAGAGAAGCTCGATATCTTGGGTCTAGAAATAGTACTACTGTCTACGCTTAGTGTCTCCAAAGGAGGTAATCTTGTGGGGAAACTTCTCAACGTTAGGAATCATTTTAGGTTTTTTCTTCTAAAATATGAGTTAGAAGCTAAAATTACAAAAAACCACGATACTTGTCTATTATATAAAACACACTCGAGAATTGAAATTTGGTGACTGCTTGAAATAAAACAAAATATGATGAAAATACAATGCTTTAGTAACAAAACCTAACAAAACCTAACCTAACCAAAATACCAACTAAATATTAAACTATAATAAAAGCTATTATTTGGTTTCTCAACAAGCCGAAGATTATTGTCTGGTATAGACAGCGTGAAAAACCGGGTAATCGCAACACAATTTCTTGAGTGTGTTTTATATTTTAGACAAGTACCAAAACCATATATAATTGACTAGGGCGCATTCAAGATTGTTGTTTGGGGGGCTGAAATATTTTTTGGAGGAGGGGAGTTACAAAAACTTTCAAATTGATTTTGTAAAAATTGTTGTTACATTTTTGCGAGTAAGCCAAAACAAATTGGCCGAAGGAGGGGTAAAAACCCGGTAAATCTCCCCACTTGGATGCGGCCTCGATCATTAATAAAACTTTGCTTTTTAGTCAACAAACGTGACATTGATGCAGCCCTGGCATAAAATGTCGCAATATCGTCTATGCTTGTCTCCTTAGGAAGTAAACAAGTTTTTACGATACAAAGGTGGATTTTGCCTTTTCAAAAATAATTTCAGATTGAAAAAAAATATTCTGCCACTGAAATACGTGTGGTCAAGCCCTCTTTACCACATTGCTTGGGATCAGTACTTCTAAATCTAGATATTAGGTTTCTGCTTCTGAAATACGAGTTTGACGCTAAAATAAAGAAAAACCACATACGATTTACAATGGTGCATCCAGGATTGTTGTTAGGGGGGGGGGGGGGGGGATGAGAGTATTTTTCGGGGGGGGGGGGTGTGGGAGGAGTTACAAAAAATGAGTATATAAAATTTTTGTTACTTTTTTGCGAGTAGGACAAAAATTTAAGGGGGGCAGAGATTCAAACGCTGTAATTCCCCCCGCTTGGATACGTCCTTGGTCATTAATGAAATTCAGTTTTTTTGTTGACAAACGTGACTTTGATGCGTCCCAGGCATAACATGTCGAAATATCGTCTATACTTTTCTTCTTATGAAGTAAACAAGTTTTTACGATACAAAGGTGATTTTTGCATTTTTGAAAATGATTTGAGATGAATAAAAAAATTCTCCCACTGAAACGACATACGGTCAATCCCTCTTTGACACATTGTTTGAGGTCTGCACTTCTAAATCTAGATATTTCTAAAAAGCAATGATCTGTTTCTGGCGTTCTGGTACGAATGTTTCAACAAATACTTTTTTTTGCAATAAGAAACCTATCACCCCCAAAAAAGCTAGGCAACAATATGGTACTAGCTTAACTGATGGGGAAAACAACCTAGTGGTTATTGACTTAAAAATAGCATTTCAAATTTCAATTACATTCGTTCTGGTACGTGTGTAAATAAAATATTTCATGTTACAAAAGGAAACGATTTTCGAATTGCAGAAAAATGTTTTCTTCGGTTAAAAACTCGAGAGAGAAAAAACGGGTTAGTAATTTTCTGTTATAGCAGCCCGACTCAAGAAGTAAAGCTAGGCAGTTCCTAAGAAAAAAAAAAACGGGATGAAAATATAATGCTTTAGAAACAAATTTGGCTAAATGTTTACACACTAGGGGGTGGGGTTAAAATATAGCGGGTCTGCATGCAAAATTTATTACCTTCAATTAATCTGCATATTATGAAATAAGAATTGTTTTCTAATTTCATATTATCCAAATACTTTAGCCCCCCCCCGAAAATGCATATATATAGCCCAAATTACATAACTCTAATGTATTCTGTCACCTGCCATTTTTTTTTCATTTAGTCTAAGCTAATTATCTTTTAATACATATACAAGAATAACCGGTTCTAGGTTTGTCCTCGAATTTTACACAGCGTAATTCTTGAGTGGGATCAAACTTTATTTAAATTAAACCCATTTTTATCTTTTTCATTTTTGTAAATGAAAAGGCAGTGTGGTCTAAGAAATAATTTTCTTTCTTTAGAAAGAAATTTTTTGATCACCCCGGAGATGGCTAGCCTACTCGAGTCAACTATATCGCGCAAGCATCCGCGACGGGGAAAAACTGGCAATTTGATTTTAAAATAAGCATTTCATATTTACAGCTAAATAAGTAAAAAATACCAGGTACTAGAAACTCCTGATCCTTCATTTCTTTCTTTTTTTCAATCTTACTTCAAAATATACCTTATCCAAAAGTCGTCGGCTCCTTATATCGTAGTCAAATCTCCGCTAAAATTTCGTACTTTGGCGAAATGTCAAGTCTAGATGTTAAACGAGAATGAATTTCATTGGTTGGCATGGGTTCGCCCTATATCTTACTTTTGGCCAATAAACTGTACCGGGTGAAACCTATAGAACATGATGAAAGTTGCAAATAGCGCCACCATAGCGGAAAAATATGAATGGGCCCGAATCCAAACGTAAACGTTAATACACCTTAATTGTAAATCAAAATATTACAGTCTTTGATACACAACTACTAAAAAATTCCATAAGCTAGAGAAATTCATAAATTTTGTCTTGATTATGGGCCTCAGATATCAGCTCAGGGATTTGAACCAATCACCAGTTTTGGCGACGAATCATATACGGTAATAACCTCAAGACCGCAGTTTGCCCTCCCAGCTGAAATTTAGTTTCTTCCAAAATCTTGTCAAAACTAAGATAAACCTGCAAAATTCAAGCATCAACAGAAACAGATTAGTTTTTGAAGTACATATTTACCTTTATAATACTATAAAGTACCTTTGTAGTACTAAATAGTACCTTTATGGTACCAAATGGTTTATTTTTAATTTTTTTTACTGTCATTTTCACTTGATTTGGGAAAATTGGCTCCAACTTTGGCCCCCCTCCTCAGGATTTTGACGAAATTACGCCACTAAAGGAGAGGGAGCAGATCCCGTGGGGAGGGAGGGAGTATATAAAAAGTATGTATATAATTATGAGCACACCACTAATAGTGTTCAGTATTAAAAAAAAACTTTTGCACATATATGCCATAAAAAGCTTATTCTTAACCTTTTCAGTACTCAAATAACTTGGCTTAATTTTTACTGATGTGATGCTGCTTGTGTATCTACTTATGTACTCTCCCTGTATATTATTTACCACGCAATACCAAAAAAAAATTGTTCACCATTAACTCAGTCTTCTTAGGAAATTATTTAATTTATCGTATTTTTGAAAGATATGTATAAAATTTCAATAAATAGTGCTATTAAAACTGATTCTTTTTTCTTTCTTTTTTTTTAAAGCAAAAAACTATAAAACTTACCTTGAACTAAATGAGACCTTTTCCTGTTGTTCTGCAATCTTAGAGACGGTCACTTCCAAATTTCCAATCCTTCGGAAAAGGAGGACATTCATTAAAACTACAATTATCAAAACCACAGCCAATATCTTATACGCCATCTCTTCCCAAGAAGACTTTGATCTGGGTGATTTGACATTCTCCAAATAAGTTGTTATGGGACCATCAGCCGTTACTAAAAAAAGAGAGGGGAGTACGACGAAGAAGGGAAAAAAGTAGAAACTAAGGAGCAAAAAACAAGCAAGAAATGCGCCAATAATAACATGTATAGCTCCTATTGTTGTGTTACAATAGGAGCTATACAATAACAATTTTTTATTGTTGTGTTGCAGAGAAACAAGGGAAACAAGCAGAAGGGAAAAAAGAGAAAAACGTAGAAACAAAGGAGCAAAAAAGACAAAAAAAAACAAGCAAAGCGTTAATAATAAATTGTATAGCTCCTATTGTTGTGTTGCAGAGCGACAAGGGAAAAAAAGCATAAGGGAAAGAAGGAAAAAAAAAGAAACTAAGGAACAAAAAAAAAGAAGAAGCAATGCTCCAATAATAAATTGTGTAAGTCCTACTGTTGTGTTGCAGAGCAACAATACTACTTTTTGTTTCTCACAAACAGTAGTCAGTAGCTTGGTAAGAGTAAGAGATGGAAATTCAAAATTACTTTTCTTGCAGAGGACTTGGAACTGAGATGACCAGCACCTCTAAACTTTTCACAATTTCAAGTAACTTTCCAGAAAAAACTGAAAGCCTCAAAACCCAATTATATATTAAATAGAGAAAACTGCCTTAGCTAAGAAATCCTGCAGCGTCCTTTCGCGTTGAACACACATTTATCTTTTAGAGATCTAGAGATCACCATATGGAAAATAAGGACGATGAAAAACCAATTAGTCTAGTCATTGGGAATCTTCCCTGTTGGACCATAAATTCTAGAGTATGTCATGAACAGCTCCCCGTAACACTTTTAAGATATTTCTTAGGGGTTGAGCACCCCTATTTTTATGGGTTATTATTTCTTATACCTGAAGCATTTTAAAGCTCAATATTATTTCTTGTTATTTCCTTTTATTGTTTTTATTTGATTTTTTATTGTTATACTCGTTTTATATTTTTTTTACTTTCTCTTTTCTTGTGTTGTTAGATTTCGATGTTTAGTCTTAAATTAATGACCGAATTTATTTCTCGTGTATTAGTATTATTAGTGTCTTTATTTAAGTGTGTTAGTTCATAGTGTATTATTCAATTTAAAAAAAGCTTTTTTTCGAATATTCAACTCTTCTCAAAATTATACATAATGTTTAGCTTGATCTGTTTACAGGATTCCAAATTCCAATATTGTTGATAAGTACGTCCCATTCCCTCTAAGGTTGGTATTTAAATAGCCCTAAGGTCACTCGAAGATCCAACCAAACAGCAAAAGTTTTTTCCCATTCTGATTTCTATCTCGCTCTGATATTTTATTCCAGCCAAAAGACGAGAACATGAATGTCCCTAGGTTTCTTGTTTTTGATAGATATGGGCTGTTTAGATCAGCTTCGTTAGTTTTTGGATCTTCCCTCACAACTGAGTTATCTTTCTTTTAATCTAATACTCGAGTGTCAAGAAGTAGTATCAATTTGCTCACGTTAGTTTAATATAAAAATAAGCCAATTATATAAAATGATATACGGTATAAACGAGACGTATTAGATTGATTCACTGTTTTGTTAATTTGTTTGGTGGAGTTTTTAAAAAACGGTCCCAAAATATAAATACTTTAAATAATGAGCCTTTGGTAATAAAACATTTGTTTTATATATTTATCATGGATAGAAAATGAGATCTTAGAAACGTATTTGGCAACCATGAGAAAAGAATTTCTAGTTTCTATTAACTACATTGTCAAATCCAAGAGAACATGGAAGAATCACGTTAGAACTGGACATTAACTAACTAAAGTTAAAACTGAGTATATTCACAATAAAAACATACATGCTCTACAAATGATCATTTTTTGCTTTAATGACTTCTTTAAAACAGATCAGTAGTTCAGAAGCTACATATTGTAAAAATTAGATATATTTCATTGGAATATTGCCAAAAAGTCAATATATGTCTCACATAAAAATATGCCAATAAAGTAAATAAAAAAGGCTACACATAAAAAAATTCAAAATTCCAAGAAGAGACATAAAACAACAGCATTCCTGACAGTAAAATTTATGGCAATAGCTTAATCGGATAAAAAAATATTTTCAAATATATTTCTGCAAAAGTCGGATGCTAAGAAAAGATTTTGCGAATATAACAATGACTTAATCGGATAAAACATCTTTTCATAAATATCTCTGAAAAAGTTGGATGATTAGAAAGATTAGAAATTATTTTTTACTTAGTAAACTGGTCAATAGACAGAACTTCAGCTTAAATTTTCAGTGATACCAATTGAGCCTTTCAGATACTCAAAGGTAATAAGTCCACTATTTACCTTTTTATTTATTCTACTGCTGAATTATTTGATCAACCCTTGGCTTTTAACTGTTATTGAGACTTTACGGCTTTGATTTTTCGTTGCTTAAGCCAACAACTAAACATTCAAAACTAGAAACATGAAGTTCCGCATAAACAACCACTAGAGAATCAGTATGGAAATAGGCTATCTAAAACTATGCAAAAATGTAATTGAAAACCAAGAAACCGAGCATTTGACTTGGAGCAAGATCACGCCATAACCATTGCATTACATGCTCAATTACCCACTGTTTACCCAGCACTATATGCATGTTCCGTTTGGAATTTCACTCTAACAAAAGAAGAAAGTAATAAAATTGAATGAGTTAAGAAGAGATCGTACAAATCGTCTACGCATGTTCCCCGTTGCCTTAGTCTTTTTTTAGAATATTTGAAATTGACCCCTTTATTTTCCATTGTAAAAACTGTGCCTGAAATTTGGCTCAACTTTCCTCCTCCATCCTATCCACAAAAACTTCCTGCTGCCTTCCTTTGTCCCTCTTAAATCCCGACTTCCCAGAAAAGCGACAGAGAAAGTTCTAAAACTGGCACTGGTTGACTCCAGGTCTCCATGTCCTCCTTTCACTGGCTCAAGTCCAACTATTCCTCCCAATAACTCCTTCCCCCTTATTTCTTCCTCTGATGTTATAAATAAAATCCTAAAGCTAAGAAAATCAAGTACTTACCCCTTGAACATTCCAATTGACTTCATTAAAGCCTTTTTAGACAAAATTGCTGAGCCTTTATCAAATATTTTCAACCATATCACAAAATTTGGTAAATTCCCAAGTTGCTGGAAACAAGGTTTAATAACACCTGTCCCAAAACATGCACCAGTCTGACTTTTTCCAACGTTCGCCCCATTACACTCACTTGAGTTTTTTCCAAACTTTATGAAGGTTTCCTCTGTGACTGGCTTAAAGATAAAATTTGTCCATGTATTGACATCCGGCAGTTTGCTAATTTAAGAAAAACTTCCACCGCCCATTACCTTGTGCACTTAATACATACACTCGTAAGTAACCTTGATAAGCCAAATGTTTGGCTGAACCTTGTCTTAGTTGATTTCCAAAAAGCTTTAGACCTGGTTGACCACACTACCCTAATTCGTTCACTACTGGTTAACCTTGAACTTGATCCTCTGTTAGTAAATACAAAATATTTTCTCTAGCCCCCTCCCTATATATTTTGGAATTCCTCAAGGAACTTTATTGGGACCACTTTTATTTCTAGTTATGATTAACGGTATCGGCAAGGATTTCCCCCCAAGGTGGAAATACGTGGATGATTTGTCGATCCTTGAAGTATATCACAGGAATATTAAAAGTTACCCCCTTGAAATCCTAACCCATGTTCGGATGAAGCTAAGAACCTAAATGTAAAAGTAAATTCTACTCAATCAAATGCAATAACGATAAATTTCTTGAAATCCACTCCCGCTTTCCTTAACCCTATCCCACCCGAAACGCTTGTGAAACATGTTAAACTCCTTGGTGTCGCAATTTCAAATAACCTTAAGTAGGACATGCATGTTTCAAATATTGTTAAACAAGCAAATGTTTCATTATCTATGTTAAAAATTTTAAATAAATTTAATTGCCCTAAGATACATTCTCTCCGTGTTTATTTATCATTTATGAGACAAAAGTTACACACACAAAGAGAGCAAAATTCCATACTCATTCCTCTTTAAATCCGCACGTATTACCACGCTAAAACAAAGGAGAGAACAAATTTGTTTGCGTTTTGCTAAATCTGCAATATCTAATCCTCTTACTGAGGACATCTCGCTTCCTTGGCAATTCCAACGTATTCACCGATCCAGAGACCGTTACTGAGAGGTTTCGAAAAAGTTCCATCCCCTCTATTCTGGAGCGCGTAAATAATTCCTGAACTATATCCTCCACCAAAATTAAGTCCTCCGTCCCTTATTTTAGTTCTTGGTGTATACCCACAATAATCTTGCGTCATTTTTTTCTCTTTATCTTTGGTCACTTTTATTTTGCCCTCTTATGATATTTATTTATGCTATATCTCATTTTTGACCCTTAATTTTAAATCCTTTGACTTTTAATAGTAATCCTTTCTTTAACTATAAATATTTCATTTTGACAGTTAATTTGACTTGATTTTAAGTGTTTTTTTTATTATAGCGTATTTAACTTTGAATACAAATTGGGCAATGTTTTTCTTCTTTACTGTGATTTTGTTTTATCCCCCACCCTTTCTGTTTCTGTTTTTTCCATTATTAGCTCAAAGTTCATTTTAGTTCTTGGACTTGGATTTTTTTTGTTAAATTTTTATTGACCATTTTTATGCTTGATTGGTGTTTCTTTACTTGCTGTATTATTTGTTTCTTTGTTTTGCTTTTTCTGTCCTTTTAGTTTTAGTTCTTTTAGTTTTTTCTGTTCTCTTTGTTCTTTTGTGCGAATTCGGCTCTATTACAGCTTGTGATAGCCTTTTAGAAATAAATATTATCTTGCCTTACTCGTAATTGGTGCGTTTTGACAAACGTGCTCGTAAATTTTGTGCTCGCTGACAAATTTTTCTTTTGGCGACCATTTTTTAATTATTCTAGTACTTTATTTTATTTTACAACTAATTGATTAACTAAAAGATACCATGCTTGGACCACGCATATGAGAGTGTATCTTGTTTACAATAAATGATTTGATAAGCTTCAGTTCACCACGACTGATTTGAACAACGAGGAGATTCAGTTTCAAAATACTAGAAGGTAATCACGTCAAGACAGTTTAAATTCTTGCGACGTTTTTTTGGCTAGTTCTAAACATTTTTGCTTCCGGACCAAGACCACATGTCTAAAATGGTAAAAAGATTTTTATTAGGGGTCATCACAGAGCCGAAAGTGCATTTTTTTACCACCGTTTTCCAGGGAGGAGGGTGCAACTTCTGCCCAATCTCAAACGCCCCGTAGTTTAAAAAGTACTTGGGATCATCCCTTTGTTTGAAGACGCATAAGAAAAAAAATTAAACATTTCCTCAGAGATAATTCCTTTCTCAGATACAAAGCCACCCTTTGTAATGAATGGCACTTTATCTATTTACAAATACATAAACGAGGTCACATTTATCTTGCATCAATAGTTCTTTTTTATAATTGCTTTTTTCCATTGTAGTAATTGTATTTTGTAGCTGTTACCCTAGTTTTACTACGCATTTCTTGGCAAAGTCATTGAACAAAAACAGATTTTTTACTTAGTAAAATTTTTTTTACCAACTTTTTCACTCATCAAAACAATTCTTTTTTCTATCATAATTATAGTGATAAAAAGGCAAAATAAAGAAAAATCCGTCAAACATGGTTATATACTTCAGGTATGCGCATAAAGCACGCTAAAGAATTTAGGGCTGAAAAAAATGAGTGTAGTTTTTATTGTCGGTTTCAATATAGAGTAAAAAGCATAATATTTAACATTTAAGTAGAAGGCGCAAGAATGGGGAATTATTTTTTCATTTTCATCATAATAAAAACACTTATTCCCATCCCAAAATTTTTTACCTCAAAATGTTGGTAAATCAGTCACTCAATTGTGGCAACTTTTACCACAGCAACCAAAAATTAGAACCCGAGTCCTAAAATTGGTCTCAATCAGAGACCCTTATCACTCTCTAAATTCACAAAGTGTAAAGATTTTCAAACAGAGGTCTTTATTCTATAAAGTTCAGGAAAGGTCTGACCATTTCATACAAACAAAAATTCATTCAAAACGAAACTAGCTAATATCTTGTCTCTCCGCTAAAACAGGTAATTAGCCTTCTTCGATTCTCACACGATTACAAACTACAATCTCGGAAAATAAGTATCACGATGTGAAAAAAAAAAATGATAAACCCTCACATCAATCAATTAATTTATTGCCAAATATATAAAAACACGATTCAGATTTATGGCCCCACAAAAAAAATTATATGGCCTGGTATACGTAGGGGAAGTATCTATACAACTACATTAACACATACACCACCCACAACAAAAATTTCCACACCGGCCTAGAGACATCCATGCCATCTTAAGAACAATTATTATTTAAAGTTATATTAAACTAAAAAATTATAATTATTTCATCGAAGTATTAAAAATTATGGTTTAATTATTTGAAGGTACCAAACGATTGCCATCCTCGAGCTGACTAAGGTAGGGTATTCCACGATATCAAAAAGAATTTCCAGATGGTTAAAAAGTTCGTAATGATGTCAGGACTAAAGCAAAACATTGCATGACGCTTTTCGTATCATGAATTCACGCAAACTAAAGTTCTTTCTTAAAATATACTTCCAATTACTATACAATTTATATATAATAAATATAAAATAAATAATATAAAATATACTATACAATTTACTCTGAGAAAAAACGTTCTGAATTTCCTCAATATCCAGGCCAGCAAATCTTACGATATAACGCACATTTAGGTGTAAAAAGAAAAATTAATTGATAAAAACCAAATTATTCGCCTAATTTAGAAAATTATATTTTCTCTTAAAAAACTAACGGTTTTCTGACATTTTTCAGTGACTAAGCAATAAAATATACATATTTAGCCAGAATGTTTAAAATGATTAGTTTATAATATACTCCAATTTTAATTTTATCTTAAATTTCGTCAAAAGATTGAATATTAATTAAGCAATAACATTTTCAGATAGGACGAAAACATGCTCCCAATATAGGAGTGGCAGGAGAGGGGTGAATCTGTGTAAGGATCCCCCCAAGAAATTTTGAGAGAAACCCATGAGACATGAGAAGATCTGTATATTCAGAACTGGAAATACACATTTTACACAGGAGCAGTCCTTCCACGCCAGAAAAATCACATAATATCAGCTATCCTTCCTAGAATAACACTTTTTTAAACACAATATAATTTGTGATTTAAAAACCTTACCTTTTCTTTTATGGGCGGGAGTAGGCTTATTGCTATCACCGTCATTACTTGACGTTGGGTTCCCTCCTGCTAAAATAATAGAGGGAGGAGCTGTGAAAGGTTCCATGTCTCCTCTTGAATGTGTCCTTACTCGTCTCTGCCTTTGAACAGCGCTCCGTCTTGCTTTACCTAAAATTAACCACCATATTCAAATACTGCACCATACTTTACTGACATAAGGATTCACATCCGTCAAAAAAAGAAGTCAGGGGGTTTCCTTTTATGAGGAGGGGGGATGGATGGCCTGAATTCTATGAATTTAAAATATTCACAAAACCAACGATTACGTGCTCTAGCCAAAGATTCAGATGCTTTAAAAAAGAGAAAACAATATCCATTACTCCATAAGTTTGGGTCCCAGTCCGTAGTCTTTTTAGTCCCAGTCCGTAGTCTTTAAATTAAAGCGCTCCTTAGTCTTTAACAAGTTAGATTTTAATTAATTTAAGCCAAGATTTTAATTGAAAGTCTAACTTTGCTTGGATCCAATCCCAAACTTTTAGCAAAGTAGGCCAAGTTTTTGTCTTTAAACCGATTTCCAATGATAATTACGTTATGGTGGATTAGTTATGGTGGGGTTAGTATTCAGAACATAAACTAGTAAGAAAAGAATGGCATTAATGAGGTGGGTAGTTAGCAAGACAACTGTTCAACATCCATGCTTTTCCTACTTTACTATCACTCACATAAACAGACGTTATACATAGACGTTATACATAAACAGCTGAAGTCAAATGAGAGCTGAAAACCAGGGTTAAAAATGCAAGTCTTTTGAGAACGTGTGGGGGGGGGGGGGGTTGGTTAATTCATCATGATTATTTAAAACTGCATATGAGAAAAATTTGCAATGCTGTCCCACAAACACAAGTGAAAGACATAAAAGAAAATATTATGTTATAAATGTAAAAACTAAAATGAGTTCAATGAAACAAGAATGACAGTCATTGAAACTATTCTATGAGAAAAAAATAATGAAGAGATGACAAATCACTTTGAAGGACGTCAGAAAACGCGATAGGTTATTGGACATAAAAAAACACACAGCTCAAAGACTGCCGAATACAACTTGGTGTATTTCTAAATCCCTAACTTTCAGCTAAACCTTGTGATTTTTATGGCTTACTTTAACTAAAAGACTGGACAAACTTAGCGTTATTCAAGCTAAAAAGGACCGTATTTATTCAATAGGGGTATATTTTACCCCGATGGTCAAGCTCATTTTTTCTAAGATAAACGCTCATTTTGAAGGTTTTTATGCTGACCTGTAAGTTTAAAACATTTTCTCAATATGTTGGAATATTTTAAATATACGATTTTGGTAGTTATATATTAGCTCACTTAATGTCTTTGTGAAGCACACTGTAATCGTAGAAGGACCATATTTAAAAAATTTAAATAATTCACAAAGAATACGGCACCTCTTCTGTAAAAGGAAGCCAACTTATGATTCGTGCATGTACACTCGTATAACACCAAGACGGTCTACCCCTTAAATCCTTAAGCCAAACATCATTCCTACGAAAAACTTATAAAAACTCGTAAAATAAGAAAACTTGAGATATGCTCATTCGTTTTGTTCAAAACGGTATGCTTACACTACTACTACTAACAACTCACCGCGGCCCCAAGCCGCCTGAAGCCAACACAGCTACGCACGCTCCTCCTCCACCCATATCTATTCAAAGCCTCCCTATATACACATTCCCAGGAAGTTCCCATTTCCCTTAAATCTTCTTTATGACATCCTCCTACCCCAATCGCGGACAGCCTACTTTCTGTTTAGCCCTAGACGGTTGGCCTACAAGCTACCTATAAACTCATTAATACCATTAAAACGAGACCAGCAAATTTTCTGCAATATGAAGAGCAGTTACTGTAGGCAGCTGTATAACAGTGGAGCATATCACCTGCCATTAAATATTTCAAGAAAAATATTATCCAGAAAAAAACCTTACCTTCTTTTTTGCTATTGCGATGTTCTTGTATTGGGTGCTCCGGCGGGGGAAGGGCTCTGAGATATCGCTCTAGATGATTATAATATTCTTCCATACCAGCCCAGGTATTTTTTTCAATGAAATCTAGAAAGAAAAATAAAATACAAAAATGCAAAAAATATATCTTTCATTATTTTCTTTTTATATAGAGCTGCGTGGTCACATCAAGCTATTTATTTGTATGTGCCTATATAACGATTTTTTTTCTATCTCGGGGCATAGTTTTACCTAACATTTTTATTTTTTACTTTAGTCATTGACTTACCTGTCAGATTCCAAAACAAGTATAAGAATGCAAAAAAAGTAAAAATGCAATAGTCGTCCACAAATATTCCCTAAATAAAGGAATTTTTCAATGTTTTAATTTTTCTCTTTTTTTTTGAGTTTCAAACCTATTAATAATTATTCCCCCAAAATACGTTTCGAATCGCCCAAAAATTTGTTTAATAATTCTTAATAACAACTTCCTTCAGCTAGCAGACACACAATTGTTAGCAATGAATGCCCTCTTTCAACATTATCTCTTCTCAATTTATTTCCTATATTTTACCCGCTAAAATAACCAGCATTTTTCTAAAATTATGCAATTTTATGCGAACCAACAATTATGCGATTGATGTTCAATTTTCACTTCACTTTGTTTGGGGCGGGGGAACCCGATATCTTTTCCTCCACAATTCCCCCAAACACCAGTTAAAAGGTCAAGATGGCGTTTCTTTTTTTGCTACCACATATTCGATCTTTAAGAGCCATAACTGATTTTATCTTCGTTTCCCTAAATATAGAGAGAATACAAATACAGAGAGAAATATTAAATGGAGAATTTTTTTTTTATTCTGTTAAAAACAAAATTTTCCAGAGAAGTGTGAGTTGAGAGAGAGAGAGAGAGAGAGAGAGAGAGAGAGAGAGAGAGAGAGAGAGAGAGAGAGAGAGAGAGAGAGAGAGAGAGAGAGAGAGAGAGAGAGAGAGAGAGAGAGAGAGAGAGAGAGAGAGAGAGAGAGAGAGAGAGAGAGAGAGAGAGAGAGAGAGAGAGAGAGAGAGAGGAGAGAGAGAGAGAGAGAGAGAGAGAGAGAGAGAGAGAGAGAGAGAGAGAGAGAGAGAGAGAGAGAGAGAGAGAGAGAGAGAGAGAGAGAGAGAGAGAGAGAGAGAGAGAGAGAGAGAGAGAGAGAGAGAGAGAGAGAGAGAGAGAGAGAGAGAGAGAGAGAGAGAGAGAGAGAGAGAGAGAGAGAGAGAGAGAGAGAGAGAGAGAGAGAGAGAGAGAGAGAGAGAGAGAGAATATATATATATAAAGAAGATCACTATCACAAGCCCACAAAGGCCGAATTCGGACTTCGGAGTCGACAAATATAAATGGTTGCACTAAAACTGGTAAAAAATTCAAAAAACAACAACGAAATAGAAAAATCATAATGAACAATCATTTGATAGTCAATAATTAAAACTGTAAAAAGTCAATTAAAAAGTTAAAAAGATAAAAACTGGCCAAACTAAACTTACACAAATGCAAATCAGAAAAATAAATATAACGGACATAAAAAGGGGGGGGGGGGAATAAGCGAATATACACAAAAAAAGAGCGAGACATAAATACATATAAATTAAAAGGGACACTAAGAAAGTGTCAATAATTCAACTACAGTAAGTCAATAAAAGAGATAAAAAAATAAAACTGGTCAAGAAAGGGGAGAGGGGGGGAGGGGACAAAAATAAATAAATAAACCCCCCAAAAAAGAAAGAAAAATAAAATATATAAAAATTAAAGGGGGAACTGAAAAAAAGGGGGGGGGGAAGCAAATGAGTGCAAGAACCTGGGCTGCACCATCAGCTAATAAACAAAAAAGAGAGGAAAAAACCATTGGGGCATTTTATTCATTTTTCTGTAAGACAGGGGACAAAAGTTCTTTCGTATCTCAAAGTAACGCAGTGACTGAGGGAAAAAACAGGGATGGGCACAGAAACAGCTCGAGACGACCGTAATCTGGATGGGGAGTGACGTTTGGGGAAAATACTTGCCGGCCGAGGGTTTGTGGCATTTTTTGCAAAACGGAGGCACAAATCATTTCTTCGTCTCTCGAGGGTCTCTAGTTTTGAAATATTTAACAAATACAAATATGGTATCTTGCCTTATTTAAAAATAATTCTTAGAGCTCTCTTTTGGACATTTTCAATTTTTTGTGTTGCTTCACTTGAGAGGCCAGGGTGCCACACAGGACAAGCATACAGGACAGAGAGATAGAGAGAGAGAGAGAGAGAGAGAGAGAGAGAGAGAGAGAGAGAGAGAGAGAGAGAGAGAGAGAGAGAGAGAGAGAGAGAGAGAGAGAGAGAGAGAGAGAGAGAGAGAGAGAGAGAGAGAGAGAGAGAGAGAGAGAGAGAGAGAGAGAGAGAGAAGATATTTATTTCAAAAAGATCACTATCACAAGCCCATAAAGGGCCGAATTTGGACTTCGGATTTAACATTATAAATGGTTGCGCTAAAACTGGACAAAGTGCAATAAAAACAACAACGAAATAGAAAAATCATTTAACAGTCAATAATTAAAACTGTAAAAAGTCAATCAAAAAGTTAAGAAGATAAAAACTTGTCAAACTAAACTTACACAAATACAAATCAGAAAAATAATTAGAACGGACATAAAAAGGGGGGGGGGGGAATAAGCGAATATACACAAAAAAAGAGCGAGACATAAATACATATAAATTAAAAGGGACACTAAGAAAGTGTCAATAATTCAGCTACAGTAAGTCAATAAAATAGTTAAAAAAATAAAACTGGTCAAGAAAGGGGAGAGGGGGAGGGGACAAAAATAAATAAATAAACCCCCCAAAAAAGAAAGAAAAATAAAATATATAAAAATTAAAGGGGGAACTGAAAAAAAAGGGGGGGGGGAAGCAAATGAGTGCAAGAACCTGGGCTGCACCATCAGCTAATAAAAAAAAAAGAGAGGAAAGAAACCATTGGGGCATTTTATTCATTTTTTCTGTAATGAAGGGGACAAAAGTTCTTTCGTATCTGAAAGTAACGCAGTGAATGAGGGACAAAGCAGGGATGGGCACAGAAACATCTCAAGACGACCGTAATCTAGATGGGGAGTGATGTTTTGGGAAAATACTTGCCGGCCGAGGGTTTGTGGCATTTTTTGCAAAACGGAGGCACAAATCATTTCTTCGTCTCTCGAGGGTCTCTAGTTTTGAAATATTTAACAAATACAAATATGGTATCTTGCCTTATTTAAAAATAATTCTTAGAGCTCTCTTTTGGACATTTTCAATTTTTTGTGTTGCTTCACTTGAGAGGCCAGGGTGCCACACAGGACAAGCATACAGGACAGAGAGATAGAGAGAGAGAGAGAGAGAGAGAGAGAGAGAGAGAGAGAGAGAGAGAGAGAGAGAGAGAGAGAGAGAGAGAGAGAGAGAGAGAGAGAGAGACGAAGAAAATTTAGCTACTTACTCTTAATAACTCCCCAAACAGACTTATTGTACGTGATGGAGGAAGTAACACTCAATTTGGTTTCGTATAAAGATACACGAGTGAGACAAAAATGTGACAAGACATAAAACGTGTCTGAATAAGGAATTCCTGAATTTTGAATCTCACAATCAATTGAATACATTAGCCCAGGCTGGGTATGGCAGAGCAGCACCTAAAAAAATATTTGTACTTTTCCTGTCTTGACAATCAATGGGTGTAATTTCAACCTTAGCGTGTTTTGAGACGCTTGACTACACAGGCCTTAGCTTTTTTATATGCGGAATCAAAATTTAATTTCAAAGGTAGCTGGGCTTGCTTAAAATAGGAAAAGACTTGATAAATAAAAGGACAGACGAATTAAAAGAAAATTACGGGCATTACACAAAGGTACTTAGCCCTTTTTATCATCAACCCCCTGTGTACTTACTTGTACTTGCGGGTGGACGAGGCTCTTCCACCTGACATGGCATCTGGAATTCAGATGTTACGTGGGAATTTGTTTATCCACTTTTACGGCGATTGAGCTTGCAGAGTCACACCGCTGACCCCACCACAAGCCAAAGGATTGCTGACATCAGGAACCGAACCCCAAATCAAAAGAGATAGGACTGCGAGTCTAGCGTGCCAGCCCCTTGACTGGCACTTACAAGTATGCAGCTACACACTTGTAAGTGCCTTGTAAGTAGCAATTACATGTTTATCCATATATATTCTTAGTTTATCCATATATATTATATATCCGTATGTACATATTCTTAGATTAGATCTTAAATCCTACAGAGCCATTGACGACACGCATGGCGACAACAAAACGTCTCCACTGACCCTTAAGATGTACCACAGCGGTGACGTCTTCCGGTACTAGATGCGTCTCAACCATCCTTAAATTTTTTCACGAATTTGCCATAAGGTGATTTTGGACAACGTCGTCTTCTTCGGCCATCTGGTGTCTAATCGGGCTTCGGTGTCGGCTTTGTTGCATACGAAGGACATTTCCCAAAGAAATACAACTCTTTTCCTTAGAACAGGAGTAGTAACAGGCTGACCCATTCTGTCACGAATTTCAGAAATGGTTACTCTTTGTTGCCAACTTATATTATTATTATAACTTATACTTAGTATTCTTCCGAGTCACATATTTTCGAAAGAGAGAATCCTCTTTTTGAACTGCTGGATCATTTTTCAGCACTCACTAGCGTAAAGTAGTATTAGAAAGGCATAACTTCAACCATAAGGAACATTTGTTACCAAATGAGCTTTAATCTATCAAAGGCCCCAGTTGAGTGCCCGATTCTGTGTTTTATTTCGGTCGTTGTTTCGCCATCATAATCAATACAGCTACCTAGGAACATGTACTCCTTGGCCTGCTTTAAATTCTTATTCTCGCAATGCAGACCAAGCATTGAACTTTTGATGGAAATGCTCTTTGACTTATCTACGTTAATGGCCAGTCGGACGTTCACCGGATTTTCTACGATTTCAACGAGCGGCTGTTGCAACGTCTGTTTAGATTCTCCTAGTAAGACTAAGTCATCCAGGAAGTTTGAGTCAGAAAGCTGTTTACTACTTACTTTTGCGCCACATCCAGCATTCTGTCTCAATACATAATTCATTACAATCATGAAAAGGAGTAGAGAAAATACACATCCTTGAGGGACACCAGACATGATATATATACACACAATAAAAGAAAAAAAGAATATTAACACATAAAACGAGTAGAAATCAAGTAATATAATAAGTCAAACTAAAATCGAACAGCAAATTTTATAAACGAAAAAATAACATTTAGATCGTTTAAAGGAATTAGAATGAAATGAAAGTAAATAGAAAGAAAGTAAATAGAAATCATGAATGGATATTAAACAATGCCACGATGAAGAGTTAGGCTCCTAAAGATTCCAACCGTCCTAAAGGCTATCGCTTGCGGTTTTTTGAAGATAAAACATATTGATTCAAAAATTGTCTATTCTGTTTGGAATAGTTTATTTATTCATCAATTTTACTTGTTTTGAATGAAATGGAGTCAAAAGCAAGTAACAGTAACGAAAATGAGTGTGCTTTAGAACAGAATTAAATAAATTGATTGTCACAAATTTATCTAGTCTAAGAAATTGTCTTGTTTCATTTTTTGAAACTTGGCCAGAATTACATTTATTTAAATATTATCAATCTGTAGAGCAAAGGTGAAAATCTGACAAAATAGCGACCCTCGGGGTACAAGTGATCTGAGAGAGGTTTTGAACTAAATCAACCACACTGAATATCTCAGGGATATAAGCGCCAAACGTAATAAGACGCTTACCAAAACGTTTGGAAAACTCCAATTTACCATTAGCTTGCCAATATATGACAAGAGCAGTTAAGCTCTTATTTGTTGTGATTTTTGTTCGTTTTGAGTCTGACTTTCTATTCATTTAAGGTACCCTATAGAGCAAGCAAAAATGAAGCAAAGCATCGTTTAATCTTGTTATCCCTTGACGTCACAGTTTATATAATTAGCAGTATGATCTTTCCCTATCTCACCCATTATTAAAACCCGGACCGAGGTGCGAGTGCTCCAGAGAACGTATAAACATAAGCGGCATTAGATCT
Organism: Artemia sp. Qi Xiang Cuo; assembly: GCF_049724085.1. Lineage (NCBI taxonomy): Eukaryota > Metazoa > Arthropoda > Branchiopoda > Anostraca > Artemiidae > Artemia > Artemia sp. Qi Xiang Cuo. The sequence goes on from NC_142801.1 coordinate 20,285,705, forward strand.
TTTCACGGGTAGACAAAGAATAATCATCTACGGAACAAGTACTGACAAAACCACTTGTCCGGCTCAACCAATAAGTGGACAATAAGTGCAGAAATAAGTGGGGGGAGCTTTTTGTTCGCACCAAGAATGAAGAGCCAGAAATCATCTGCAGTAAACTTACTGGATAATTATATAAACTGTGCTTGACAATTTTCTTTGTCTCCAATTCTATTAGCTACGAACAGGACAAAATTTGCAGGTTTTGAAATTCTCTCTTTTAGGTAAGCAATCTTTCTTTAATTTTTATAATGTCCCAACTTAAATTTTCCTCTATTCATTTCAAATTAAGATTTCTTTACTTATGTGCTTAAAATTTCGCCAAGAACCATAATCAATCAATAAAAGAAAGTTGGAAGTACCTGACTTTCACTTGTCCGACAAGATTTTATTCCAAAACTAGCCAACTGGATTGTGTAGCTTATTTTTCTAACTTTTGTCGTATTCTCTTGCGGTACCCACGATCCAGCTTGAAGATCTACAAAAAAAGTTGTAGATTATTAAACATAGCTCATATATAAAGCTCTAAGATATGTAAATCATAGATAAACTAAACAAACAAATTATACTAAGAAAAGAAAGGAAAGCAGTTAAAATTAGGAACAAACTTTCACAACTAACTGAAACGACACTGCAGAAAGTAAAAGAAAAAATGGTACAACAGTAAAAGAAAAAAAATGTTACAACAGTAGAAATTCAAGAAATGATTCACCGAATATTCTTCGCGAAATCTTTCATTTAAGGTGGGGTGTGCCAATCCTTTCTTAGTCCAAACTCCTTTAAATAAGGCTAATCTTGCATCCTTTTTTGAAGAGAGGAGTCCGGAAGCTATATACGAGAAACTAACTTAAATTTAGCAGCACTTACTATTTAGTAACTTAATTAGAACAAATTAAACAAATTTTAAAATTAATTGAAAAGAAATTGCAGAAAGTAAAAATAAAAGCATTGTTACTAGATTTTAAATTCAGTGGATGCAATCCACCCCCCTCCTCGCCCAAAGGTTCAATTCTACTCGTAAAGAACCTACACAAATGCAGATAAACAAATTTATAATGCGTTTTGTAAAGTTTTTTGAACAAAATTTATACACTTATCCTAACGTTGTTCTAATTTGTATAGGCCTCTGACACAACATTCGTTTGGTTGGCCTTGATGCCACATTTCAAACTTATTTTAACTTGTTCATTGGATCGAAAAGTTTTGGCGTAGTCTCATTGGGGGATCTAAACAAATGAAGGGCTGACGGGACAATTTCAGGGCTGTATAGGAGATATGGAAGAATCTCCCACTCATTTTTTTGAACTGCTTCTTGAGTTAGTATCCAGACAATAACTGGGTTCATCCAAAGTCTTGAGATGTAAATTTTCTTCTTTAATATTGCCTAAATGTAAGTTGAGTTTCTAATGAAGGTGGCAAAATCTTTTGTCTTCTAATTGGAAAAGAAATGTTGTTGAATTTATAACTATATACTTGATTGGTTACATCTCTTCATATATGCGACGCAATACCATAAATTGGGTACTTTTTTCTTCAAAAAATCCAGACTTTTCCATCTGTTTTTACTGTCTAATAAGTGGACTTATCCCCATTTGAACGTTTATTTGTTCGTCATAGAAAGTCAGTTTAGTCTTGGAAAGAAATACCTAATTTATGGTACTACGTAAAAAAAAAACGAAAAAAGCGATAAGCCGAAACTGAATTCATAATTTGTCACAATTATATGCAACAATAACAATTCTTAATGTTTATTTCTTGATCGGCCCATCTGAATTATTCCACGTAAGAGTCGCTTTTTTCAACTGTTATCAACATCTATAGGTTTCATCCGGCGTAGTTTATTGGTGGAAAGTAGAATATAGGATGAACCCAAACCAACCGCTGAAATTCATTCTTGTTAAGCATCTACATGTGACAGGTACGATATAAGGAAATTTATATTCCAACATGAGTAACAATTCAGTAGCAATTCTTAAGGTTTATATTCCCTCTGCAAGTTTAGGCATGTTGTTTTTCTGCTCTTTTACGTTTTTAAATATTAACGGAAGACCAAGAATTATCTATCATTCCGTAGCTGGGATCAGTGGCGGATCCAGTAGAGGGGGCGAGGCCCCCCACCCCCTAGCGTAGTCTAAAGTAGTTTAATTTACTTAATTAACTCAAGTTTGCGTTAATTAAACTTGCTCCTAACGCAAGTTTATCGGATCAACCTACTTTGCTCCCCCCTAATTTTTTTCTCGGATCAAATTTTGCGCCCCCCTCCCCCTAAAAAAATCCTGGATCCGCCCCTGGCAGGGATTCAGTTCTGTCCATCTATAGAACTAAATTTTTGAAAAAAAAGAAAATGGTCATTTCAATGTATTTGTAATCGAAAAAACCCTGTACTCTAAAATGTATCACTTTTTTGCCCTTTCATGTTATTGTATCCCGGGACATGGAAATATACCCCTTTGGCATAAAATATGTCAATTGGGAACCTTGTGCTCAATCAGTAGGTTTTACTAACATGAGTACAAAAGGTACTGTTCTATTAGCTACAAGACAGGCGAGAAGTGAGGTTTTGTTAATGCTAATGAAATAAAACAAAAAATGATGAAAATATAATAGTTTAGAAACAAATTTCGGTTATATGTTTGAACATTAGGAGGGTGGGGGGGGGGGCTTGGGGTAAAGCATAGCATATATTAAATACGTAACCTAACCAATCCTAGGTACCTCCCCCCCCCCCTAAACTCCAAAAAAATAAAGTTTAAATATTGTAAACGGAAATATCAATGCTCAGCATGAATTTTCAATTGAAACAACCTGTTTGACTAGTTTCTTTTATCATCTTCGCTATATGAAATCAGTGTCTTGTAGCTAATAGAACAGTACCGTACAAAAATACTCAATTGTACCATATTTTCAGTTGCAATATTGAATTGTACCAAAATTATCAATCATTCTGTAGCTGAGATTCAGTTCTATCCATCTATCGAAGTAAATTTTTGAAATTCGATGTACAGGATTTTTTTAACTATAAATAAGTTGAAATGACCATTTTCTTTTTTTAAGCAAGTTTTGGCCTTCTCTAAAATATAAAGTAATACCATAGATCTGGATTGATGAATAGATAAATCTTAGACCAATAAATTTAATGATATAAGCTTTTTGTTCTATCGAGGCAAGGTACAAGTGCAAGCTTGTCGCAAAATCCTTACTCACGAGGGAACAAAAGATTAAAAAATCTTGATTAGCTTTAGTCCTTAGTCAAATACAACTTGAGACTGACCTTCTAAGGAGACTGAATTGGATTTATAAGAGGGTTTTTAGAGGCCCTTGTTGGTTTATTCAATATTTTGCAATAAGGAGGGGGGGCTTAGAGATTGTCAAAAATGAGGAGGAAAGTTTAGCTAATAGTTAGTAGTTTTTGCATTTTGGCTTATCGACAAAAAAAAAAAAAAAATGTTGTTTGTACTATTTACTATTTCATGCTATTTATTTATTATTTGCAATGTGGGGAGTTCTTGGATATTTCACAAATGAGAAAATTTTTTAAGCTAATATAATTAGTTGGCTTTTGCCCTTTTGGCTAAAATGTACTACTTTTACAATATGTTTACTATTTATTCACTATTTTGCGATAAGGGGATCTTAAAAATTGTCACAAATAAGTAGAAAGTTAAACTAATAGTTAGTTGGTGTTTGTCTTGATGGCTTATCACCAACAAAATTTTCTATTTTAAACTGTTTATTTACTATTAACTATTCATAATTTACTATTTTGCAATAATCGGAGGGGGACCATAAAAAATCCCAAGAGTTCCCTGTGTATGTGCCTAATTGGCAATGATAGTCATTGGTGGACTTGCTGTAAGATTATGAGCAAAATTTAAGAAAAGGGAGTAAAAATCGATGCTACTATGCAAAGTCATACCTAGAGCTGTGGGGGGCGGGAAGTTTAGCGGGTTTGAAACCCTACCCCGGAATTACTTTACAACTCGCAAAAAATTAACAAAAATGTCTATAAAGATCATTTTGATACGTCTCCCCTCCCTTCCCGCACAAAAATCCTGGATATGTCCTTGTTCCTATATCTTACTGTAAGAGACAAAAAATAATACGAATAAATTACCGGTTGTTTTGCGTTCAGCTTGGAAGCTGAGATAAAAATTGGAAGCAGTAAACATCATATTAAAGAGCTCGTCAACATTGAAAGGAAGCGTGATTTCAATCATCATACGACCAGTGTGAGATACAGGACAAGGAGGTGGCTCTATTTCAGGAACATTGACTGGAAAAAGTAAACATATAAATGTTATATTCTACAGAGGAAGAATGACGGTTACGCAAATCTATCTAAGTTTAACAATTTTTGACACTGGACAAACAAAACTAAAAATGACAAATATGTTTCGTTTAAACAATATAATCTGTATTATTCTTCTTTTACAAATAAATGTCGCAGATTCCTTAACCTTTGTCTGGAGAAAACGCTTAGACTTTAGACTTCATAAGTTGAAGTCAATTTCATGTTATTGTCTTTTTCTTAATATTATAATTAAAGAAAATACTCCACTGTACCATCACGACAAGTAGAAGATAAACAAATTTATAGTTGAAAAAAAAAAACTCGGGTTTACGATAAGAGAAGGGAATTAAGGTTCCTCATGCCACTGGCGATGCTGACTTTCTTATCATTAAGACAGCAGTTTGTATTGTGACTCCGACAGAAGCGTCGGTAGTTATAGAAATTTGTTTTTTCTTCTGGTTCAGCACTAAAAAAACACTACGTCTTTTCTACGAAGATTAAAGCAAGCCTAGTGCGAAGTATTTCAGTATCATAAAAATAAAGCAGTCTAAGTGAGGAATATTTCTGCTCAGGATGAATATCAACGTCGAATGGAGGAGGCCTTTGAAGGATTAGGTTTGGGTCTAATAGTAGATGACATAGCAGGTGTAGAAACAACTCTGTACACTTGCGAAACGCGACAAGCCTTCTCACAAAGCTGCTTCCATGTTCACCAAAACACAGTGTCGAAACATGAACTGATTAAAGCTGGAGAACAGGCAACGCTCAGCTAAAAATTATGAAATGATCCTTTCCCGACGACACCAGCTTTTCGTCACCATGTGTCGACGTCCATATCCTTGGCCAGCCCTGAAAGACTTCGATTCACACCCTCAGCTGCTCAATACAACTTCTATCAAGTCTTCTTTCAGATAGACGACCGAGAAGCTGAAATAGACTCTTGGCATAAAATCAAAGCGAAGTAATTAGCTCTGTGATTCTAATTAAGGATGTGATACCAATCAGATTTAGTCAAATGTCGTTCTTACTTTTCATGCAATTTCTATAAACTTTTACCAGCCATATTAGAAGTACACATTTATTTTAAAATATTAATTGGAACTCGAGGTGACCAGCATGACGATAAATCAGTCTGTTACTTGTAGCAAGAATATGGAAATATTCAAAAAGATCGTATTTCAAAAGAATCATTGTTATTGGACTTTGGCTCAATTTGGCAGCCTAAAAAGTTTTGGCAACATGAATTTGAGATTATTAGGTCTTCCGTGCCTAATTTTTTGTGTATTTCAGCAGGTAAGATAAGGTATAAAATGACATTCCAAGAGATTTTTATATGAAAAGTAGATTTTCTGGCTTTTTAGTGAAATTTGTCTTTTATGTGTTAAAAAAGCCAAAATCTCGCACAATCAAAAGTAAAGCACGAATGTCATTTTTGCTCAGAAAAGCCACAATGGAAAAAAAGCTTATGTTTTCCTCCTTCACTGAAGAAAATTGTATCAAAGTCGATGACTTATTAGCAATCAACTTCTGTTATTTTCCTATTCACCTAATGATAACTTATTTAGATAGCAGGCAGAACAGCGTACCACATTCAAAAATATTTTATACTCAGTACGATTAGACAGGACAGTATCCAGATTTTTTTCGGAGGGGGGGGGGGTACAAAGGATATTTTTGGAGGAGGAAGTTACAAAAAACTTTAAAAACGCATAAAAAATTTGTTCATATTAATTTTTGTTATGTATTTACGAGTCAGACAAACTTGTCGGGGGTTAGGGGTACAAAAGGATTTTTTCGGGGGAGGGAGTTACAAAAAAAAACTTTTAAAAAAATCATCAAAAATTTGTTCATATTCATTTTTGTTACATTTTTACGAGTCGGACAAACATTTCGACAGGGGAGGGGGTTCAACACCCCTCCTCCCTCCCCCTGGTTACGGCTTGTCGAGTAGAAAATTTAATCTGGCTAGCTGCCTGGAATCTTCACATTCTAGACAAATCATTTTAAAGTCTGCTAAAATTCATTCCATTACGTCAATTACAGAAAAGGTATCTTCATGTCTTCAAATGCCCTTATTTAAACGAAAAGAACCCTTTTATACACGAAACCTCGATCCTTCTCCTGGTACAACCTTGATTAACTGAAATGTTTATACTCACTTTTTGACTCAAAAGGGATGGTGTGGAGTCGTAGTTCATTATCGCTAGAATCGCCCAATTCTGATATATCACTGTCTAGGCTCTCTTTTAGACCAAGGGACAAACGACTAGTCGGAGTGCTTGTGCTTTCTTTATTTACTTGAAGAGTGGCAGTGCTCTAGAACGAGGAAGAAGAGTAAACTGAATTAATTAACTTAAAGGAAGATGTACAAAGAAATGCTATTAGAAGTTTAATTTTAAAGTATTTAAGTGCATTTACAATGAAAGCAATTCTAAATCATGCTATGTCCCCTCAGTGGGCCCATAGAAAGGCTATATCCTTATTGACTAAATATATTAAAAAATTGTAATCTGCATAATCTTCTATAATTTTGTGCCTTTATTGTATTTATGTATGATCTTATTTGTTTTTTTTTCTATATATTTTTAGCTGTTTTTTTAATTTAATTTTATGTATTTTTAGGCATGTTATCTGACCATAGCAGGATGTGATATGCACAAAAGTGTCAGTGCTTTAAATAAGAACATTATGTGCAACGTCTTAGTACAACCCTATGATATTTTAAGTGTTGACCTGGCCTGTGCCAAATATATATTCGTGTGATATTCAAAGTGAGGTGGCTCCGCTTTGAGCCCAAGATTTAGTAGAGGATCGCACGTATATGAGTGGTTGATCCGCTCAAACGTCAACTAAACAACAACAACAAGGAAGATGTAATATGCTAGCTATTTTATCCATCCAAAATCAAAATAACACTTTTAAAAAAAAAAAAAAAATAAATAATAGACTGAGAGCAAAGTTTTATTTTGAGTGACCAGTTTGAAGTTTATAGGTTATAAAAAAAAAATATGGTGAACATGAGCCCCCATTAGAGGAGGCGGAGGGGGGTACAGACCGTGTATTGCCATTAGAAATAAACTTAAACATATTTTTTGTTTTGAGTATTTTTTTTCAAATTTAATTGGTTAGCATTTTATTTTATAAACTGTGTGAATACCCAAGAACTATATTCTGCAGAAACAGTTTTCTGAGTCAAATTTCGTCTAGAATTTACGTTCATCGTAATAATGAAAAGAAGAAACTTTAAAACTTACCCCCTTTCGAAATTTAAATAGAATTAGAGCTAAAACCTTAAACTAATTGGTAACAATGGAAAGACATATGTTGTTGATTTAAAAGTGTCCGTGGTTCCAATGTAACTTGAAATGTTTTTACAAAATATTTTCATTCTAATTTGCATATTCGCAAAATTTTGGTGGTCTACAATACCACCAAAATTCTATTTTTATGTAAATAGTTTCACCATTGGTTTTTGAAGTATTTATTTAAGTTGCTCGTTTGTTTGATGTGTTGTTGTTTTCTTTTCATTTTCTCTCTACTCCATTTTTACTTTTTTTGTATTGTTAAAGATGGGTAATAAAAATCATTCATTCATTCAATAAAAAACAATATATCCTTACTGATTAGAACACTTTCCTCATACAAGTTTGATACACTAATGCCAAATTGGCAATTACATTTTATCATACCCTTTGCAAATACCAAGTGATTCCTAAAAAACTTGACCTGTGAAAATATTTTCTTACTAAATATTGCCCAGAGGAGTTCAATGGGTTCACATGTGTGAACCCCTCGGTGTTGTGAAAGCTATTGTGTGTATTAGCATTTTACGAATAGTTTAAGGTCATTCAATACCTTGAACGAAAGCATTAATAATTATTATTATACTCGTGAAATTTTTGCCGAAAGTTGTCACTGCAGCAGAAAATGGCAAATTCTCCAATATTTTTTGCTACCTTTGGGTTGACAATAGCAACAATGAAAAAAGCTCCGAGGAGGGGGTCGTCTGTTAACTAACAAAAAAGAAAAAAATACGCAGCTAATTTGTCAGAGTATAATAGTTAATGTATGGACTGAGCTTAAAGAAATCTTACTCACTTTCTGACTCGGTTAAAAAAAGTATGAGTTATGCACTTTCCTTAATGACATGATAATATGAAACTTAAGTAATAACAAGTCATAATGAAAAAAAGTATATATTGAGCTGTATTTGCTATTCTGACTTCTCAATTTTTCAAGATAAAAAAAATGCTACTTACAGATAAGCAGGATTCCTTTGGTGGTAGTGACATTCGAAAGTTTTCCTCCGGTGACATTGAGGAGGTATGCCCATTGTCAGTGAGTTCACCACTCGGTGTTGCCACTGGGTCTGTTTTTGAGCAATATGAACTAGCATCCTGAAAATAAGAGGATGAAATAAGTACAAACAGCCGAAACAGGTTATCTTTTAGCTTACAGGGACGGATCTAGAGTAAAATCTTGGGGGAGGTTCAATGTGGCAAGGGCGCCAATGAGCAAAATCATGGGGGGGGGGGGGGGCAATGTGACCAAAGTGTCAATAACTGACCAAATTGCCAAATTTATCCTAAAAGAGTAAAAAAGAAAAGGGGCGGGGTCCCACGGGCCCCCTGAAACCGCAACTGAACGGAGGTGTTCAGATAGTTTGTCACACAAATATTTTGACACACTTTTTGTGTCTTATATTATTCACTCATCTCAAAAATTATCGATACAAAGCGTCAAAGTTTGTTGGTCATTATAATAAGTGTCATCTTTTATTGTCATCAGACTATTGAAACAAGGTGTCGCTGATCAGTAAATTTCTAGATTAATTGCCAATTGAGATAGCTAAGAAATAGATATACATTTAGAATCAAAATTTTATCCGGAATTCAAATATAACATTCATTTGCGTCCCAATATTACTTTACCCCACCCCTCCTGCTCTAATGGTAAAATAAATACCCTGAATTATATATATGCAATGAGTTTTCCATTGTTTTAACAAACCATTGAATCAATCATAGGCAGCACGCTAGCGCTGCCTAAGTAAAGAACGATGTCGACACAATGTGTTTTTTTCTCCATACCCGGGCACTTCGTATCGAAGGAGTTGTCGTAGAACCTTCGAAAAGGCCTCATTCGATTGGGAATTGGAGTGGCTAGTGCCCTTTTTCATAGTCAAAAGTGATTGGAGGGCAACTAGCCCCCCCCCCCCCCAACGCTCATCATTCCCCTAAACACATCCAATCAAAATTTTGAGATAGCCATTTTGTTCAGCGTAGTTGATTTCCAGATAGAAAATATTTTTTTGAGGAGGAAACTCCCCCACATCCCTCGGGGCAAGGATTTTAAGTTATGCACTGAGGGCATATAAGATCAATGTTGACAGAATGTACAGTTTATTGTTTTTTTTTCTTTAAAGCAGGGCACTTCATACAGAAGGGGTCGTCGTAGAGACTTCAAAAGGGGCTCATTCTAATGGAAATTGAGAGTTCTAGTGCCATTTTTAATAGTCGAAACTGATTGGAGGACAACTAGCCCCCGCTCACGTCAATCAGTCTCCAATACACATCCAATCGAAATTTTGGGATAGCCATTTTGTTCAGCGTAGTTGATTTCCAGATAGAAAATGTGTTTTTGAGGAGGACACTCCCCCACAACCCTCAGGGGAATAGTTTTAAGTTATGCCCTGGGGGCATATGAGGTTTTTATAGAAGGCGTTGTCATAGAAACTTCAAAACAGGTGCATTCGATTGGAAATTCAAAGGGCTCGGAATAATGCTCTTTTTACTAGTCAAAAGTGATTGGAGGGCAACTAGCCCCCCCCCCCATGCCCATCAGTCCCCCAAACACATCCAATCAAAATTGTGAGATAGCCATTTTATTCAGCGTAGTTGATTTCCAGATAGAAAAAATGTTTTTGATGAGGACAATCCCCCGCAACTCTCAGGGCAAGGGTTTTAAGTTATGCCCTGGGGGCATATAAGGTTTTTATTGAAGGCGTTGTCGTAGAAACTTCAAAACAGGCTCATTCGATTGGAAATTCAAGTCGAAAGTGATTGTAAGGCAACGAGCCCCCCCCCACGCCCATCATTTCCCCAAACACATCCAATCAAAATTTTGAAATGACAACTTTGTTCAGCGTAGTTGATTTCAAGATAGAAAATGTGTTTTTGAGGAAGAAAGTTTCTCACAGCCCTTAGAGCAAGGATTTTAATGAGTGTAGTTGGGGCATGTTAGGTTTTTTTTATAGAAAGCATTCCCGTATAAACTTCAAAAAAGGCTCATTTGATTGGAAATTCAAAGGGCTAGTGTCCTTTTTAATAATCAAAAAGGATTGGAGGGCAACTGGCCCCCCCACGCCCAACTTTCCCCCAAACACATGCAATCAAAGGTTTTTATAGGTGTTGTCGTAGAAATTTCAAAACAGGCTCATTCGATTGGAAATTTTAAGGGCTAATGCCCCCCCCCCCCCACGCCCATAATTCCCCCAAACACATCCAATCAAAATTGTGAGATAGCCATTGTGTTCAGCGTAGTTGATTTCCAAAGAGAAAATATGTTTTTGAGGAGGACACTCCCCCACAACCCTTAGGGCAAGGGTTTTAAGTTATGCTCTGGGGACATATAAGGCTTTTATAGAAGGCGTTGTCGTAGAAAATTCAAAACAGGCTCATTTGATTGGAAATTCAAAGGGCTAGTACCATTTTTAATAATCGAAAGTGATTGGCAGGCACCTAGGCCCCCCCCCCCCCCCTGACGCTCGTCATTCCCCAAAACACATCCATATTAATTCTAGTTTATCTACTTTGTGCTATCTTGGAAAGGGGTTAGGTTAGGAAAATGAAACATTTCCTTTCAGTAATGAATCCAGGGGTAAAACATACTCTAGGAATGTACTACCAAGCTTCCATATTGACCCTCTTCTGATTTTTAAGTCTGGGAAATTTGTCTACTTGACAGGTCTATATACTTATTGAAATTTTGATAAAACAAAATTTTACCTTAATTTTCAGTTATCAGTTTCTTTTTCTGGGGTTTTAGTTCCGAAAATGCAATTCCGGTTATTTGAGTTGAATTTTAAGTCATATTAATGTGTTTTTTTTCTAGATTAGGGAAACATATTTGCAGATCTTTGAAACCTCATAAATTGGGATTGAGCAAACCTGTGACACTGAAAACAGCTTTCTTGTACTTCATTTAAACAGAAGATTTGTTAATAAGTTGGTAAAACTCTACTTTAGCCACTTTTGGCTATCTTGGAAAGGTTAGGGTAAAATTCTGCTTTAGCTACTTTTAGATATCTTGGAAATGGGTTGTGTTAGGAAAATAAAACTTTCAGGTATGGATCTACATGCTAAGGTATGTCCTGGGAAGGTACTTTGAAGTACTTACCTCCACTCCCCCGCCCCCTCTATTTAATGGTAAATTATTGCACATTACTTGTTGTTTTAGCTCACATTTCATCCTATATTACTATCGTAATTTTAAATCACTGCTTACCTTACACAACTTCAGCTTTTAACCTTGTTCACTAAAATGTATTCCAAAATCCTATTTTCCTTTAACATTCATCCTTTTAAACTTATTTAATATATAACTGACCTGCTTAGGAAACCCGTTTGTGATGTCACAACTTTGCTTATCATAGCATGCAAATGCCTGGGGTAGAAGAGTGTGTTGATAAGCCAAGCCATTTAAACTGTATTAATTAGGGAAAGGATTTGACAAGAGATAGCCTAGACCAGTAAAAAAAAATCAAAATTGTTTTTAGAGGACAAATTATGTTATGAGAAGATGTTTTTATTTTTATAGGTCCATGCGCTCATAAAGTTTCTGTTGAGTTTATTGAAGCACTAGCATGGACTTCGTGTAGTTACGGACTCTCCATAAAACGTTTAAAAGTGCAAAGATGCACCTTAGCCAGGGGGGAAGTTGTGCTTGGGGTGGATTTCTAAGGGGAGAATTTTCCTTTGGGAGGGAAATTTCAGATGAGTGAATATTCTGGGGGAAATGTTACACTAGGGGGTACTGACAGAATTACTATATGAAATTCTTTTTAATTGTTTTACATTGTCTTTGCCAAATTTTTTATTTGGAGATGTTCCGGAGGCTTTTTCCTGAGTATTTTGTTTTCTGGGAAATATTTCCACAAAAGAGGGCAATTCTGGAGTGACCGAGAAATAATTAGAGGGATTAAAGTCTTACTCCAATTAAAAAATACTAAGAAGAATTTTTCAAGGTGAATTGTCCTCAAGCACTTTTAGAGAGAGGGGAGATTCTCAGCAAGGAGAGGATTGTCTGGAGGGAAATTGACGGGGGGAGGTGCACTTTACGTTGGATGAAATTTCCACGGAGGAGTTCCGTGAGGGGGAGGGGTATATTTCATATAGGGTGAGCCAGATTTAGCAGCATTATTCAAAAAAAAAACAGAAATTATGCCATATATGAAGGATTGCCCCTCCTCAATACCTTATTCTTTATGGTAAAGTTTGACTGTTTACTAAAATTGAAACACAGGGGTTTTTTAATTAGAATAGGAAGCTTTTTTAAAAGTGCTAACAGCTTTAGCGTAAAGAGCAGGGTATTGAGGAGGGGCGACCCTTCATATATGGCATAATAAATCTGCCGGAATAAATCTGCCAAAAATAATATGCCAATTGTGTTTTAATTTTTCATGCACTGTAACCCAAAATCAAACCAGCATTAGTTGAAAAACGTTCAGAAATTAAATAAAAAACTAATTTTACTAGATGGAAGTAAGGAGCGACTTTAAATCTTAGAACAAACAATAACTATTCCGTACATGAAATGGGCTATCTCCTCTTCGACACTTAACTCTTTATGCTAAAGTAACGTATAGAGCAAGGCATTGAGGAGGGGACAGTCCCTTTCATATACAGAATAATTGCTGTTCCTTTTAAGTTTTAATGTCGCTCTTTACTTTCAGTTAAAAAAAAAACTTGTTTTTATTACTTAATCTTATAAAGACGATACTTTTGCCATCATATGAAGAACCGTGTATATTGCAATTATATCTGTCTGGTTTATGGGCAAAGTAACACAAGAGACAAAATTAACGAACAAGAGAGTAGTGAAGAATTATGGTGTGCAAAGTAATATTTGGCAGGTATAGTCACTAGTGATCACAGTTTATATAATTATCCAGTAGGCTTATCGCAGATCATTTCTGGTCTTCGTTCTCGGTGCGAACAAAAAGCTCCTCCCACTTCTTTCTTCACTTATGGATCAGTGTGTTTGCGTCTATCAATGACAAATGGTTACAAAGTGCATTATTCGTAATAGCGGGTTTCCACTTGTTTCCGATTGTTTCGCGTCTGACTTGTCTACCCGTGAATAGGTCAGATGCCGCTTATGTTTCTATCTGCAAAAACGTTCTCCGGAGCACTCGCACCTCGGTCCGGGTTTTTATAATGGGTGAGATAGGGAATGATCATACTGGATAATTATATAAACTGTGCTAGTGATAAATCACTAGGGGTGGCAACATGATTGGATGATTTTCGGGGATTTGGGGTACCCAATTTTTTTTGGGGTGGCACATAGATTTTTGGGGAAATCCCCGAATATTTGGGAATAGTGTAAGCCCTGCTTGATTTCTAATCAGGAAAATTGAAATAATTATACCACACGAGAAAAGAAAAGCTTCGACTTTGCGGTTGACGCAATGAAGGATTACTGCACAATTAATTGAATGTCAATCAAACACCGCCGTCTCTTCCGGCAGCGTACCAGTGACGTTGTGACACTTCAGTGGCGGTTAACCGAGCCTCTCGTGGGCGGTGTTTGGTTGATGCGCCGGCATGGTGCTGGGGTCTAAGTAAGACACAGAGCGCTACAAACATCAAAATCGACTTAAGAGGACAAGTTATGTCATGGGAAGATGTGTTTGAAATCCCCCTTTGCCCCAAACTCAAAATTTTCCAAAATTTTACTTTAGAAGCTTTTTTAAATAGTTCTAAAGCAATAAGACATAGAGCGCTACAAACATCAAAATCAACTTTAGAGGACAAATTATGTTATGGGAAGATGTTTTTGAAATCCACCTTCCCCCCAAACTCAAAATTTTACTTTAGAAGCTTTTTTTATATATTTCTAAAGCGCTAAGACATAGAGCGCTACAATCATCAGAATCAACTTCAGATGACAAATTATAGAATGGTAATATGTTTTTTGAAATCCTCCTTCCCCCCAAATTAAAAATTTTCCAAAATTTTACTTTAGCAGCTTTTAAAATATTTCTATAGCACTAATAGATAGAGCGCTACAAATATCAGAATCGACTTCAGAGAAAAATTATGTTATGGGAAGATGATTTTGAAATCCCCCTTACCATTCATCCCATTCCCCCTTCATACTCTAAAATCTGGTTGATAATTTGACATTTGAAAAGCCTCATTTTCCACGGGGGTATTTTTGTTTGGGGAGAGGGGGATTTTCCGTGAGGGTATTTCCCGTGGGGGGGGGGATTTTCCGGCGGGTATTCACCAAGAAGCACAAATTTGATGGTATGAGTTTTATTAAAATCTTTGACTTTTAGGGGTTGTTTCCCCCTTTTACGAAACTCAGACAAATTTTTTAGACAGGCAATTTATCAACCAGATTTTAGAGCATGAGTCCAGTGCAACAGGTTGCAACGAAATGGTCAGCTTAGATTAGTATAAGCAGAGGCACTGCAAGCAGGTTGCTGACAAGCGCCCCCGCCCTCCCCCCGATATCAAATCCCCTTTCAGCTAACCTTTCCACCCTTTAAAGAAATTTTTTATACAAGTTCCAGTAATTTTAGCATATTTTAAATTGTATATGTAAAAAAAAAGCAAAATTTTTGCAATACTAGAGGATCAAGCTATTTGAATATATTTTATGTGGTTACCCAACTCAAAATGTTAACCCTTACCATTCATCCCATTCCCCCTTCATACTCTAAAATCTGGTTGATAATTTGAAATTTGAAAAGCCTTATTTTCCACGGCAGTATTTTTATTTGGGGGGAAGGGGGATTTAAAAAACCTCTTCCCGTGATATAACGTGTCCTCTGAAGTCGATTCTGATGTTTTTAGCACTCTATCTATTAGTGCTTTAGAAAACTTTAAAAAGCTTCTAAAGTAGAATTTTGGAAAGTTTTGAGTTTGGGGGGAAGGGGGATTTCAAAATCATCTTCCCATAACATAATTTGTCCTCTGAAGTCGATTCTCTATCTATTAGTGCTTTAGAAATATTTAAAATGCTTCTAAAGTAAAATTTTGGAAAATTTTAAGTTTGGGGGGAAGGGGGATTTCAAAAACATCTTCCCATAATATAATTTGTCCTCTAAAGTTGATTCTGATGTTTGTAGCGCTCTATGTCTTAGCGCTTTAGAAATATTTAAAAAAGGTTCTAAAGTAAAATTTTGGAAAATTTTGAGTTTGGGGGGAAGGGGGATTTCAAAAACATCTTCCCATAACATAATTTGTCCTCTGAAGTCGATTCTGATATTTTTAGCGCTCTATCTATTAGTGCTTTAGAAATATTTAAAAAGCTTCCAAAGTAAAATTTTGGAAAATTTTGAGTTTGGGGGGAAGGGGGATTTAAAAAACCTCTTCCCTTCATATAACGCGTCCTCGGAAGTCGATTCTGCTGTTTTTAGCACTCTATCTGTTAGTGCTTTAGATATATTTTAAAAGCTTCTAAAGTAGAATTTTGGAAAGTTTTGGGTTTGGGGGGAAGTGGGATTTCAAAATCATCTTCCCATAACATAATTTGTCCTCTAAAGTTGATTCTGATATTTGTAGTGCTCTGTCTGTTAGTGCTTTAGAAATATTTAAAAAGCTTCTAAAGTAGAATTTTTGAAAATTTTAAGTTTGGGGGGAAGGGAGATTTTAAAAACCTCTTCCCGTGATATAACGTGTCCTCTGAAGTAGATTCTGATGTCTTTAGCACTCTATCTATTAGTGCTTTAGAAATATTTTAAAAGCTTCTAAAGTAGAATTTTAGAAAATTTTGAGTTTGAGGGGATGGGGGATTTCAAGAACATCTTCCCGTTACATAATTTACGCTCTAAAATCGTTTAAGATTTTTGTAGCGCTATATGTGTTAGTACTTTACAAATATTTAAAAAAGCTTTTAAAGTAAAATGTTGGAAAATATTTAGCACTAGGGGAAGGGGGTAAGAAACAAATCCTCCTATGACATAAAATATATTCTGAATACGATTCTGATATTTTTAACACTCTATGTGTTAGAACTTTAGAAATATTTAAAAAAGCTTCTAAAGTAAAATTTTGAGTTTTGGGGAAGGGGGATTTCAAAAACATCTTCAAACGCCGCCAACGAGAGCCTCGGTTGACCCCCACTGAAGTGTCACAACGTCGCTGGCGCGCCGCCGGAAGAGGCGGCGGTGTTTGGTTGACTTTGAATTAATTTTTCAGTAATTCGTTATTGCGTCAACCCCAAAGTCGAAGCTTTTCTTTTCTCGTGTGGTTTAAGTATTTTGATTTTCCTGATTAGAAATCAAGCAGGGCTTGCACTATTCCCAAATTTTCAGGGATTTCCCCAGAAATCTATGTGCCACCCCAAAAAAAATGTGGTTCCCCAAATCCCCGAAAATCATCCAATCATGTTGCCACCCCTAGTGATTTATCACTAGTGACTATCCCTGCCAAATATTACTTTGTATACCATAATTCTTGACTACTCTCTTGTACGTTAATTGTCGTCTCTTGAGTTACTTTGCATATAAACCAGACATATATAATTGCAATATACACGGTTCTTCATATGTTGAAAAAAGTATCGTCTTTATGAGATTAAGTAATAAAAACAAGTTTTTTTTAACTGAAAGTAAGGAGCGACATTAAAACTTAAAACGAACAGCAATTATACTGCATATGAAAGGGACTGTCCCCTCCTCCACGCCTTGCTCTTTACGTTACTTTAGCCTAAAGAGCTAGAGGTTGAGGAGGGGACAGCCCCTTTCATATACGGAATAATTATTGTTCATTTTAAGTTTTAACGTCGCTCCTTACTTTCAGTTAATAAAACTTGTTTTTTATTTAATTTCTGAACGTTTTTCAACTAATGCTGGTTTGATTTTGGCTCCCAGGGCATGAAAAATTAAAACACAATTTGCATATTAATTTCGGCAGTTTTATTACAGATATAAAGAGGCTCCCCTTCCTCAGTAACATACTCGTCGAACTACAGTAGTTAGCACTTTTAGAAAAGCTTCCTTTTCTAATGAAATCGGCCCTTTGTTTCAATTTTAGTAAACAATCTAACTTTAGGGTAAAGAATAAGGTATTGAGCAGGGACAACCCTTCATATATGGCATAATTTCTGTTTGTTTTTTGAATAATGCTGCTAAATCTGGCTCATCCTCTATGAAATATACCCCTCCCCCTCACGAAACTCCTCTACGGAAATTTCATGCACTATACAATGCACGGCCTCCGGGCAATGTGCCTCCCAACAGGTCTCTCTCTGCTGAGACTCTCTCCGCGCTGTAAATTTGCGTGTTGACAAGTCACCTTGACAAATTCTTCTTTACATTTTTCATTGGAATAAGACTTTAATCTATATATTGGTTTCTTGGCCACTTCAGAAATGCCCCCTTCTATGGAAATTATTTCCCAGAAAACAAAACACTCCGAAAAAAGCCTCCAGAACATCTCCATATATAAAATTTGGCAAATAGATTGTAAGACAATTAAAATGAGTATCATATAGTAATTCTGTCAATAACCCCCAGTGTAGCATTTCCCCCAGGATATTCACTCATCTGAAATTCCCCTCCCAACGGAAAATTCTTCCCTTGGAAATCCACCCCAAGCACACCTTCCCCCCTCGCTAAGGTGCATCTTCGAACTTTTAAACGTTTTATAGAGAGTCCATAACTACACGAAGTCCATGCTAGTGTTTCAATAAACTCAACAGAAACTTTATGAGTGCATGGACCTATAAAAATAAAAACATCTCATAACATAATTTGTCCTCTAAAAACAATTTGGATATTTTTTACTGGTCTAGGCTATCTCTTGTCAAATATGGCTTGGCTTATCAACACACTCTTCTATCCCATGGCATTTGCATGCTATGATAAGCAAAGTTGTGACATCACAA
Source organism: Artemia sp. Qi Xiang Cuo (assembly GCF_049724085.1). NCBI lineage: Eukaryota > Metazoa > Arthropoda > Branchiopoda > Anostraca > Artemiidae > Artemia > Artemia sp. Qi Xiang Cuo. The sequence continues at coordinate 20,304,153 of NC_142801.1, forward strand.
ACAGGTTTCCTAAGCAGGTCAGTTATATAGTAAATAAGTTTAAAAGGATAAATGTTAAAGGAAAATAGGATTTTGGAATATATTTTAATGAACAAGGTTAAAAGCTGAAGTTGTGTAAGGTAAGCAGTGATTTATAATTATGATAGTAATATAGGATGAAATGTGAGCTAAAACAACAAGTAATGTGCAGTATTTACCATTATATAGAGGGGGAGGAGGGGAGGCAAGTACTTCAAAGTACCTTCCCGGGACATACCTTAGCATGTAGATCCATCCCTGAAAGTTTTATTTTCCTAACCCAACCCCTTTCCAAGATAGTCAAAAGTAACTAAAGTAGAATTTTACCCCTACCTCTACTCATTCTCCCTCTAGAGGGTCCTGAAATCTGCCAACGTGACAGGTCCATACCTATTGAAATTTTGACAAAAAACAACATTTTACCTTAATTTTCAGTTATCAGTTTCTTTTTGTTTGGCTTTAGTTCTGAGAATGCAATTCCTTTTATTTGAGTAGTTTTTTGAGAATTTTTAAACCATATCAATGTTTTCTTTTCAAAATTTAGGAAATGTATTTGCATATCTTTAAAACCTCACAAATTGAGATTGAGAAAAGTTGTGAAGCTGAAAACCATTTTGTTGTACTTCATTTAAGCAGGAGATCTATTTTGCAAGGTTTCACTTTTATAACACATTTTTAAAGGTCAGGACCCTCTAGAGGGAGAAGGAGTGGAAATACATACCTTACCCAACCCCTTTCCAAGATACCAAAAAGTATCTAAACTAAGATTTTACCTAATTTGATTATGAAAATTCATTTAAGGAAAAAAGGAATACCTCGACCTCAAACACAGGGGTTTCCACTGACCCAGAAACAACTGTTTGAACTTTAGCTGCATTAATCAAATAAGGTCCAGGTTCCCAATGAAGAAACGTCATCATTAGTGACTGCATGCAATCTCGTTTTAGTAAAAAGATCGTCAATAAGAAACACTTTTCGTTCACTTCCGAATATATACTGCCTTTTTAACTGTTTCAATCTGTGCTCAAACGTTATAATTACGTTTCTGCCTATAGCCAATTAACTTCCGCGCTTGAAGAAACAGCAACATAAATTATTAACCAATCCCATTGGTTAATGAATTTCATGTTCAATTAGTTGGGTGTTTTTTCTACAAATCTGGCCGACACTCAGCCAATGTTGCTGAAGTGAAAAAAGTAAAAAGCATGGATAAAAAGAAACATCAAGGACAGTTAAAAAAAAACTAAACAATAACAATTAAAATAGTTAAATTAAAATATTTAACAAATAAGTTAGAAAATAAATTATTACTTAATTAATGCATCGACAATAATTTTGTTAAAATTTGGCCTGAAAATTTGTGGGAGATAGAGGGGGAGGGACGCTAATTCAGGCGCATGAGAGGTCAGAACCACCACTGGTGGAAGGGTAAAATTCTCTAAAGAAAGAAAATATACATATGGAATCAGGGAGGTCAATTGGGGGGAGAGAGGTGTTTGGCCTCCTTAAAAATAACTTTCTTGGGGTATTTTGATTGAAAATATTTTTTTTAATTTCTATTAGAAAATTGAAAATAAAAATAAATTTATCCCCAGTTTTAAAAAATACATTTTGCTCCCTCTCCTAAGTATTCCATGATAGATACAACTGTCGGTAACCATGAATAAGCTAATTGGGTTAACTTCGCCGCAGCAATTTTATGATTTTTTTCTCTTATGTTTCCTAATAAGAGCAAGGTTTTAGTTATATTTCCTGTACTCTCCATACAGTTTACTTGTTTTGCATTTGATTGGTCCCCTCCCCCTACCTAATATATAACTACAATAGTGACTGCTTCTCCTGGAAAAAAAAATTAATAAGAAATAAACCTTGAACGATATTAAAAATTCCAGCACGCACCTAAAGCCGTTTCTGCAATTTCCACTGAAAACAAAGTGAACACGTAAAAACAAAATATAAAAAATTCAAAGACAAATAGAAAAAAAAAACAGATTCACCTTTAGTCTTTGTCGCCCCATGACAGATACGAATACAGGTGGAGGAAGGCACCGGGCCCCGGTCAAGAGATGTACACAGGGGGAGAGCTCCCCTGAAGTCTCGGGTTTTCTGAATTCCTGGGCGGTTATCATTCAAATTATAAATAAACATGTTTTTTTCTACTTCCCCACCCGTCGGAAAAAAATTCGTGCGTTGGTCTCTGCCCGTATTACCCAGCTTCTCCCCTAGATATATGGAAGTTTTTCTCGATTTTCCGAAAAATATTTTATACTTTTCATATAATTCACCTATATTCAGTCCTTTTTTCTTACTTATATCCCTAAAAAATATATTTCCGCGTGTTGTGACAGTAGTCCATAGTTGAAAACATCGTTGTCATTTTTCTCCAGGGCTCGAACTCAAGAAAAATTCGAAAAAAAATGTATAACTTCGTAAAATCTACATTTATTCAATTAAAAACTATATTTTAAAGAACTTTGAAAAAGTAATAATACATTTATGACATGAAAAAAACATTCTTGATTAGGAAGTGCTGGGGAAATAGGTCAAACTGTGCATCATAAATAAAAACTCTAAATTATAAGTTTATCATTCATGAATGACCTTTTTAGGAACCTAATTTAAAATAAAACCTCAAGGGACATGTAAAAGAGAAATAAATTGGCTTTGACGATGACAGATATTAATAAGGGACGATTATTCTGTTAGGAGTACATTAGCTACTATTTTGGAAAAAACAAACAATACATTTTAGTTTGGTTTTATATGATCCAAAAACATAGCCAGAAACTAAATACTTGTTTAAATCTATCGATTTATTTATTTATTTTTAAGAAAACTTACTTCGTGGGGAAAGGAAGAAAGAGCTAAGAATTTTCTCCGCATACATAGGGAAGACGGCTGATATCTTGATATTTTTTTTATTTTGCTAAATATTTTAGTATAATTCACTTGTTTCGAATTTTTTACTTCTGACGAATGACCCCCAACCCCAGAAAAGATTGTCGTATTAGCGACATGACTCCCGTAGCCTCATGACCCTAAATTGAAATGTTGTATTTGTGGTAGGGATGAAGGACGCTAAAGAATTTTGCGTCTCCGCTCAGGCAAAATGTTCGCGTCATGAGCCCCTGCGACTTTTTCTCATGGTAGAGCAGCAAGGTTGGAAAGATATCAAGCGTACCCAGGGTATCAAAATAATGTATGTGTAATATCAAATAATGTATGTGATATATTCAAGGGCATCCACAGGATAGCTTCAGTCCTATAGAAAAGGCTGTAGCCATGGGGGGAGGGGTTTCAAACCCCCCGAAATGTTTGTCCAACTCGTCAAAACGTAATAAAAATGCACAAAAACGCATTTTTATGGGTTTTAAGTTGTTTTTTTTATAACGGCTTTGGCACCAGAGCTTCGTTTCTAGGAATGAGACCAGCTTGGCAATAACATGGCCAAATTTCCCAAGGAAGGGGGGGGGGGCGGCAGTCAACAAAATAATAAACGTTGGGGGATTGTTGATTTCAATTGGGGAATTCTGATTAAAATAGATTTCAGGGTGAGCGAGCATTGGAGCAAACTGTCTTCTTTGCAAAAGTATGTCCATATGCTACATGTCCTCTGCCATACGCCTGCATTTCTGATAAATTTTTCTTTCTTTCTAAAGAGATACTTTCTCCTATTGGTATCAATACAGATCTCTTTCAATTAGAAGGAAGAGTGTCTTTTTGCAGGTCCATAGCTATTCGAATGGCAAACTTTTGCAAAGATCTAAGGACGTTGAAAGATAATGGAGAGCAATTGCAAAAAAAAAAGATCCCGTATTCTAATCTAGATTGTATTTACAGTTAATAGACGTGTAGCATAATTTTTAAGGTGACATCACTATTTAGTTCCAGCTAATGAAGCCCCTACATACATTCTCTTTTGCATTGTGAAAGTCTATGCCGGTGTTTCCAATACAACATTTTACAAGTCGGCAACCTTGTACCGAATATACAGCCAGTATGGATTCGAACGGAAATTTTCTACGATGTCTTATGCATATGGAACGGACTGAGCTTCTGGCTCAATGATATTACGCAAGGTTACTGTTATTCAACATTTCAAAGGCTTTCGATAGAGGTTGAAATACAGGCCTGTTTAAGAAGCTCGAATCAAATTGAAACTTTGTCGACAATAAGATGTGGTTAAAAGTTTCTGATCCAAATCCTTTTATTAAGATTGTTCTAGACAGTTTCTCATTTCATATCCATTTGGCAAACGCCAATGAAGGGATGATTTCCTATCCCTGAAATGTTCCTATCCCTGATGGCGAGCTTTACTGCAGTCAAGACAAAGGAGTTACTTATCATAGGCAGTGCGATCGAAAGCCTCGACCCGTCATACCAGCTACCTTTTTGAGAGTGAAATCATCAAGAAAATTGAAAAGCTTCTTCTCACAGAACTTAACTTTTCAGCTGATCTTTCTTAGAGTGCTTATTTATCATAGGCAGCGCAATAGCGCTGCCTACGTAAAGAATGATGTTGGCACAATGTATTATTTCTTTTTTCTTGGTCTTAGACCAGGGCACTTCGTATCAAAGGAGTTGTCGTAGTAACTTCAAAAACGGCTCATTCAATTGGATATTGGAGTGGCTAGTGCCCTTTTTAATAGTCGAAAGTGATTGGATGGCAACAAGCCCCCCTCCCCCAAGCCCATCATTCCCCCAAACTCATCCAATCAAAATTTTAAGATAGTCATTTTGTTCGGCGTAGTTGATTTCCACATAGAAAATACGTTTTTGAGGAGGTCACTCCCCCACAACCCTAAGGGCAAGGGTTTTAAGTTATGCCCTGGGGGCATATAAGAACGATCCTGGCCCAATTTATTATTTAATAATTTTTTTAATTAGACCAGGGCACTTCGTATTGAAAAAGTTTTCGTAGAAACTTCGAAAAGGGCTCATTCAATTGGAAATTGGAGTGGCTTGTGCCCTTTCTAATAGTCAAAAGTAATTGGAAGGCAACTAATATCCCTTCCACGCCCATCATTTCCTGAAACACATTCAATCAAAATTTGAGATAGCCATTTTGTTCAGCGTAGTTGATTTCCATATAGAAATTATGTTTTTGAGGAGGACACTCCCCCAGAGCCCTCATGGCAAGGGTGTTAAGTTATGCCCTGGGGGAATATAAGAACGATGTTGGCACAATGTATTATTTATTTTTGTTCCCTTTAGACCAGGGTGCTTCGTATCGAGGAAGTTGTCGTAGAAACTTTGTTGTAGAACCCTTTTTAATAGTCGAAAGTGATTGGAAGGCAACTAACACCCCTTCCACGCCCACCATTTCCCGAAACACTGAGATAGCCATTTTGGCCAGCGTAGTTGATTTCCAGATAGCAATTATGTTATTGAGGAAGACATTCCCCAACAGCCCTCAGAGCAAAGGTCGTAAATTATGCCCTGGGGACATATAAGGTTTTTATTGAAGGCGTTGTCGTAGAAACTTCAAAAAAGGCTCGTTCGATTGGAAATTCAAAGGGCTAGTGCCATTTTAAATAGTCGAAAGTTATTGGAGGGTAACTAACCCCCCTCTCACACCCACCTTTTCCCCAAACACATCCAATCAAAGTTTTGAAATAGCAATTTTCTTCAACGTAGTTGAAAGTTTTGGAAATTAGGTCTTCGAGGCTTACAACCCCTCCAACCCCTAGGGCATGGGGTGTAAGTTATACCCTTGGGGCATGAGTGGTTTTTATTGAAAGTGTTGTCGTAAAAACTTCAAAAAGGGCTCATTCGATTATAAATTAAAATGGCTAGTGCCCTTTTTAATTAGTCGAAAGTGATTGGAAGGCAACTAACACCCCTTCCACGCCCCCGTCCCCATTTCCCCAAACTCATCCAATCAAAATTTTGAGATAGCCTTTTTGTTCCGTGCAATTTAAAGTTCAGGAGATTATACCTTTGAGCAGGGCACTCCCCCCACAGTCTTCAGGGCAAGGGTTATAATTTATGCCCTGGGGGCATATACGTTTTTTTTATTGAAATCTTCGTCGTAGAAACTTGAAAAAGGGCTCATTCGATTGGAATTCAAAGGTCTAGTGTCCTTTTTAATAGTCGAAAGTGATTGGATGGCAACTAACCCCCCTCTCACGCCCACCTTTTCCCCAAACACATCCAATTAAAATTTTAAGATAGCCATTTTGTTCAACGTAGTTGAAAGTAAAAGCGATGTTGTAGAAACTTCAAAAAGGGCTCATTCAATTGGAAATTGAAAGGGCACCCAATAAAAATTTTGAGGTATCCATTTTGTTCAAGGTAATGGAAGGTTTTGGAAATTGGGTCTTTTAGGATGATAACGCCATCAGAGCCCTCAGTGCAAGGGCTGTAAGTTATGGCCTGGGGGCATATAAAGTTTATATAGAAAGTTATTGTAGAAATTTCAAAAGGGGCTCATTTGATTGGAAATTGAAATTGCCCTTTTTAATAGTCGACAGTGAGAAGAGTAATACGCCCACCATTTCCCCAAACACATTCAATCAAAGTTTAGAGATAGCCATTTTGTTCAACGTAGTTGAAAGTTCTGGAAATTAAGTATTTGAGGATGACAACCCCCCCAGGGCACAGGTTGTAGGTTATGCTCTGGGGGCATGTAAGGTTTTTATAGATAGAGTTGTTGTAAAAACTTCAAAAGGGGCTCATTCAATTGGAATTTGAGAGGGTTAATGCTCTTTTTAGTAGTTGAAAGTGATTGGAGGGTAACTAACCCCCCCCCTCTCACGCCCACAATTCCCCCAAACAGATCCAATCCAAATTTTCAGATAGCCATTTTGTTCAACGTAGCAGAAAGTTCTGGAAATTAGGTCTTTGAGGATGACACCCCCCCCCACCCACAGCCCTCGGGGTAACGGTTGTAATTTATGCCCTGGGGTCATATAAGGGTTTTATCCAAAGCGTTGTCGTAGAAACTTCAAAAGGGCTCATTTGATTGGAAATTGACAGGGCTAGTGCCTTTTTTAGTAGTTGAAAGTGACTGGAGAGCGACTAACGCCCCTATCACACCCACCATTTTCCCAAACACATCCAATCAAAATTTTGAGAAAATCATTTTGTTTAACGTAGTTAAAAGTTCTAGAAATTAGGTCTTACAGAATGAAAACTACCCTCGCAGCTCTTGGGATTAGGACTTCAATTTAGGCCCTGGGGGCATATAAGGTTTTTATAGAAAGTGTTGTCGCAGAAACTCAAAAACGGCTCATTCGATTGGAAATCGAAAGACCTAGTGCACTTTTTAATAGTCAAAAGAGATTGGAAGGCTTCACATTTTTATAGTAAAGATCGATGTGTGTATACTACATTATTTTTTTGTTGTTGTTTAGACCAGGGCACTTCGTATCGAAGGAGTTGTCGTATTAACTTCGAAGAGGGCTCATTCAATTGAAAATAGAAAGGGCTGATGTCCTTTTTAATAGTCGAAAGTGATTGAAGGGAAACTAATCCCACGCTCACCTGCCCATTTGTCATTATATTTAAAAACTAAATGTTTCCTTAAGGTTAATTCGAAATGCGCTGTGACACTGCCAATTCCCAATAAGGCATCTCAGCATTATCCCAAGAACGACCGAGGGTATTACGTTCGAACTTTCGGGGCTTCTGCTGCTCTTAAAATTGAACCAAATCAAAATAGCGTAAGTGTGTCCAAGCTATCAAAGAAAGTAAACAGATTTTTTTTGCGAATTGGTATCACGTTTTCTATTTCAGGTCAACTAGAGGAGGTATGAAACTAAATTAAATACTACGATTTGTATCTATATTTTTAAAATGGTGTTTGTTGCTGAAAATTGCTGAAAATTTTTCTCCAGCATACAAATAGCAGGCCAAACTATAAATTCTTAAATTAATTAAAAAAACTTTTTCCACAAAATAAGTTTTTCAAAGAAAAGTAAAGAACGCCATTAAACCAAAAATGAGCAAAAATAAAATCAAATAGTCTACCAAGCGTGAAACTACCACAAATCAGCATCGATAAATAAATGAAACCCAAAACGAACAGAAATTGCCATAAATAACCGAGTCAACTCAAAACGAGCAGAACTTAATATGAGTGTAGCTCTATACCCCTATGCCTTCCCAAGGCCAGAACATAATTTGCACTTTACTGAAAAAAATACAAATGAATGTGCATTGTCAGTTTAATATACGTATGCGGATATTTAGTAATCAAAATGTTAATATTATTTGATTTATTAAAGTTAAAAATGCAAAAGCAATTATATTTTTTTCAGTAAAGTGCAAATTATGTTTTGGCCTTGGGAAGGCATAGGAGTTTTGCGCCCAACTTATGTTAATTTCTGCTCGTTTTGAGTTTGACTCGGTTATTTATTGTAATTTCTGTACATTTTGGGTTTGATTTATTTATCGATGCTGATTTGTGGTAGTTTCACACTTGGTAGATTATTTGATTTCATTTTTACTCATTTTTTGTTTAATGGAGTTCTTTGCTTTTCTCTGAAAAACTTATTTTGTGGAATAAGTTTTTTTAATTAATCTCTGCAAAACCAGCTATAAGACCTGTTGCAGAATATGGCTGCTCACTTTATGCTGGTACTCTCAAGACTAACTTTCCACCGCTCCAGGAATGCCGGAGTAGAGCTAGTAGGGCAGGGCATCCCCCAAGACCGATCGTTACCCTTGAAGTTAACATTTGATAGGACTTAAATGATAGTCTTTTACAATAAACTGAATCACCTCCTCCTGAGGAACGTTCATTCGTTGTAACATCGCTTGTTAATCCAGTAAGACAAACACGTAGGCATACAACCAGGGTTGCCACCTTTAGTGATTTATCGCTATTTTTAGTAATTTTCTATGTTGCCTAAACAAAAAAAATATCTAAATCTAGACATAAATCACTAGATTATTGAAGAAAATCACTAGAAATCACTAAAAACATCTAAAGTCTAGTGATTTTTTTCACCGGGCGGCAACCCTACCTACAGCTCACTCTAATTATCCAAATGGAGAAAAACTTAGCCAAGAGTACTTGAAAACAGCTTTGTCGGACGCTATATATCTATCTCTAACCAACTCTTAGAGTTTTTTATTCCATCAAAACCATCTATCGAATCATTGAAGTGAAAGTTCAGCATATTCTAGAATCTAGTTATTAAAATGGACAAAGGACAAATCGATGTTTTTGAACCTGTAAAATATAATTGAAAAAACATGCTTTGGCAGTCGTATTCAAACTGTGAAGGTGTGTTTCATATTTCCAGAATTTTACAAAAGAGTTAAAATAATATCTAAAGCTTTTCACGGGAACAGCTTTCTGCTCAAGAATTTGAATATGACACAAATTTGTGAAGTTGCTTTAGCTAAATAACGCTGCTTGTTTTTGGTAACGAGTAAACTAAAGTAAGTTTCGCAGTCTTTGAACTAGCCATACTAGAAATTTTTTTCTCCAATCAACCTATCCTACTACCCATAAAGAAATACGCCTTTGCAAATGCAACCAATGGACTTGATCTACTCTAGAGGAATTCTTACTGACTCTCTTTATCTCAATCTAACAAAACTGCGACATAAGCCCTATTTACTCCAGACCAATCGTAGTGACTCTCTGCCTTATCAATTATATATATATATATATATATATATATATATATATATATATATATATATATATATATATATATATATATATATATATATATATATATATATATATATATATATATATATATATATATATATATATATATATATATATATATATATATATATATATATATATATATATATATATATATATATATATATATATATATATATATATATATGCCTGCTTTTGTGTACTGATGATATTGCTCTCATAGCACAATCGGCAAAAGAAATCCAAACATTATTAAACATAATGGAGGAATATTTGGATATGAAAGGCTTAGAATTAAATAAGAAGAAAACGGTAATTGTAGTTTTTAGGAAAGGTGGAAAATGGAAAGGTGAAAGGTGGATGATGAATTTAGATTTAAAGGGGATTTTATAGAGATTAAAAAAAAATTGGTGTATTTAGGGGTTAAGTTTTTTGGGAATGGTATATGGTACCAATTGGGAATGGTAATGGTATAATGGTATACACAGGAGGTTAAGCATTGAGTACAAAAGGGAAATATGTATATGAATTTAATTTTTAAAAGTGAAGTAGGAAAGATTAGGGATTTAGCAACGCATAAATATTTATTTAGGACTAAACTCCTTCCGGTTATGCATTACAGGTGTGAGCGGTGGAGGTTTAGAGAAAGTGAGGAGTTGGAGAGAATGCAAAGGAATTATTTTAAGATAGTTTTTCGGGCCCATAAATCCACTCACAGTGTTGTACTGGAGGGGGATTTAGGACTAAGTAGGTTAAGAAAAGATAGGCTAATAAGAATGGTGAAGTTTTGGATAAAGAATTTAAGAAGCAAAAACAGGCTAGCGAAAGAAGCATATTTTATTTTGTAGGAGGATAAGATAGAGGTAGGGTGGCCGCAAGAAATTAAGAAAATTTTAGATGAAGTAGAATATTCGTATTTTTGGAATGAAGGTCAGGGATAGAATCCGGATACAGTGGTTTATAAGGTGAAAGAAAGGTTACACGAGCAGGGAATACAGCAGTGGCAGGCTCGGAAGGAGGCCTCATGATCTCTGAGTCTGTATAGTACGGTGAAGGACACATGGGAGGAAGAAGTTTATTTTAAGTTGGGATTGAGAGGGGAAGAAATAAAACGGATTTTGAATTTAAGGGGAGGGGCGACAGATATTGGGGAAAGGGAGAGGAAATTTAGGGGTCATAGTGTTAACCCAGTCCCTTGTCCGATGTGTGGGGAAGATGATGAGGATATTTTTCATTTTTGGGGAATTGTAAGGAATTGGCGGATCTGAGAAATGAGTGTTTTGTCGTTAGCGTTGGCTGATAGAAGGTGTGTGGAAGGGATTGTAGAATCACGAGTTAAAACGACATTAAGGAATTTGGCTAAGTACGTTGATGAAGGGCTGATACATCGTGAAAGATGTATCTCTTTGTAAATATTTTCGTGAAGTAAGTTTTTTCTTTTTAATTTATTTGTGTTTTTTGTTGGTTTTGATATGTTTATGTTCTGTTGTTTTTCTACGGGCCGATGGGTTTTTTTTTGGAAATTCACACAAATACAAAGCATAGTAGTCAGTACAATTATAGCAATCACTACCTCATTGTCACTTATGAGGGCTTACGGTATTCCGGTACACAAAAACCCTTTCCCCAAGAAAAATTAAAAAAACACGGCACAATCTACGGCATCGAAAGAAAAACGTAAGATCCCAAAATTCGTGATATATTTACCGTGTGAAATTCCAACAATTGGTGATGCGATCGTTGCAACGTTAACCTGTCGCATGAATGAACTTTCCCTTAAAATTGACAGTTTGTCTGAGCTAAATAAGCAACATCTCGCAGTGCAGGTAACCTCTGCCTGGACCTCTTCAGCTCAGTTGTCTTGCACCAAGGACCAATCCAATCCTCCTACCTATGCTGTTGTGTTAAAAAATTGCCCGTCCAATCTTTCATCTCCACTATTAAGGAAAGATTTTATTGATAAAATATGTCCGGAAGCTGCAAATGATATTTCAGAGGTGAAACGTTCTGCATCAGAATAGAAAATTGTCGTAAAAAGTAAACCCGCTGCCTCCTCAATTGCTGACCAGATGAAAAAGTTCCAACCTGGCCTTTTAGCCTCTGTTAAATCTCCCGCCTTCATCGGTGTAATAAAAGGCGTTCTGACAGAAATGAATGAAAAAGATCTAGAGAAAATTATTCCAAAGTGTGTCAAAGCTTTGCAGTGTGGCAAGTCACGCGTCTACAAGATTTATTTTGAACAACGGAGTGATCTCGATTCGTTTCTGAAAAATTCTGTGAAGGTGGGTTATGAAAAGTTAACTGTCCAGAATTTCATATTCATACCTAAACGGTGTTTCAGATGCCATCAGCACGGACATTTTGCTGCTGATTGTAAGAACGCAGAACTGTGCTCTCGCTTTGGTTCCTCGGAGCACTCTTCCACCGGGGATAATCCATGTGCTTGGAACATGTTTTGCATTACATGTAAAGAGTTTAATGACACCTGTTACAGTATCAAATGCCCTGGCAACGCTCAAACCGATAAACGGGCAGCTAAGTAGATAAATGGATATTCGTTTTCTCTCTTGGAACATTAATGGTGGTCTTATAAAAAAAGACCTATTCTTGAAAATATACTTCATAATCATGATATTCTTTGTTTGCAGGAAAATTTCTTGACCAACTAAAGCCTTAGTTTACTTGACATTAGTACCACTTTCAAAACTTTATCGGTTCCAGCTAAACGTAGTGCTTCTAAAGACAGAGCTTCCAGTGGTATTGCTACTTATGTAGCATCGAATCTTAATTCTAGTGTTTTCTTTTCTTGTGATAGTTTTTTAGCTGTTCGAGTAGTTGAGTGCGTAATAATAAATGTGTATTTACCCACAGATTACAATGATGAAGATTTGGAGAGAGATTTCGCATTAGCTGCTTGAAAACTTATCTCCTGTCTTTGTGATGTCCTTAAACTGAAAATCCCTTGTTTTATTGTAGGTGATGTTTATTGTGATTTAAATTGTAAGTTGTCTTCAGCTTTTTCACTGTTAGGAACATTTGGTGATGATTTTAAAGTTCAACAGAAATCTGCTCAGTTTACTTACATTCATTCTTCCTCTTGCACATCTAACCTTGACCATGTTGTGTCATATAACCTTGATATACCTTGTGTTGAGGTAGTTTCCAAGTTTCAGACCATCTTCCTATTGCTTCGTTTCAAATGAGAAGTTTCTCAGATTCCAGTGTTACAGGCTTATACTGTTCACCAGCACAAGTGGTATACTTCTCGCGATTGGAATAAAATTGACACATCTTAGTACATTGAAATTACATATAGTATCCTAAACAAGATCCGGGTTCCATTTCATTTTCTCCAAAAGTCCTCTAATAGACATTAATGAGATTAGATTAACTCTTGATATATACTCCGCAGAAATCTGCCATGCAGTTTTGTGTGCTGAAAAAAGGGAAGTTCCTCTGAAAAAAATACGTGTTGGTACACAAGTTCCCGGGGGGTCAGGAAATCTAGTGCTGTCTAAAGCTTGTGACCGTGCTAAATTATGGTACAAATCATGGAGAGATTGCCTATGCCCCCGTCAAGGAATAGTCAATGAACTGAGAAAAGTGTCAAAAAAACAGTTTTGCTAAGGAACTTGCCCTTCATCAATCTAAAATGCAGACACTTTATTCCGAGAAGGTCAGGAATTCACCTGATCTTCTGTGGAAGCTATTACCTCGTACTATCTCCTCCAATTTGCCAGACCCGAATGATATTCCTTTGTCCGAGTGGATATCCCATTTTTCAAATGAATTTTCAGAGCCTGATGATGTTTTATAGTCACAATTTTGTGAGGAGCTCTGCAACTTCATTGATGAATCTCCTAACCTTGATTTTGTTGTTACTTGTGACACTGTTATAAAAGCTGTATCCCAACTTAAAAAGAAAGGGTCTTGTGGGATAGATAAGGTGAGCACTCTACACATCATTAATGGAAGTTATCTATTGGTGCGTCAGCTCAGCCTTCTCATGCAAATGATATTTGTTACAGGTATTGTTCCATCCTCGTTCTGCATTGGTGATCTGACTCCGATTCCCCAAAAAGGGAAATCTGAGCTGCAATGTTCTTCTTTCCGTCCCATCACCGTCTCTGCTGCAGTACACAAATTTCTTAAGCTCCTATTTCTTTAGTAGTTAAGAAGTAAATGTTTCGGTACCTCATCTAAATTTCGTTTTGTGGCGAATCTTTGCGATTCTCGTATTCTTACATCACGTTTTAGTACCTTTACTAATGTTGAATCTTTTGGGGAAAGTATGATCCTCGCCGGACATGACGTTAGACGTGCGTTCGATTCCTTAATTCATCTGTCCATGCTTCTTCATATGGCAAGGCGAGGCGTAAACCCATCAGTTTTCAGTGTTCTCAGGGATTTATATAGGAATCTAAAAGTGCGTTTAAAACTTCCATCCCGTTTTTCCCTGCAGTCGGCTCTTCATCCTTCCCTATATATTTGCATTAATTCTCGTGTGAGGCCAAACTCTTCGATTCCCTCGAATATGCTTGTGAATCCTCAGTACCCCATCCTCGTTAAGAAGGGGACTAGACAGGGAGCTATCACTTCCCCAACCCTGTTCAATAATAGTGTCCTGGAAGCGCAGGCAAAGTGTCTTCCTTCATGCATTCTTGGGAGAATCGATATGTCTCTTATTTGTTATGCTGATGACATCCTGAATCTCAGCCGTACGACCCAGCGCATTGAGCAGAATTTCAAAATCCTCAAAGATGAATATTCAAAAATCGGTTTGTCTTTTATTCTTGAGAAATCAGAAATAACTCTTTTCAATGGGAAAAATCCCTCTACGTCTCTTATAAATGTAAACGAGTCTCTTGTTAAAACCTCAAACCATATTACCTACCTGGGCCTCACATACGCAACATATATAGGTCGAACACGTTGTCTGCTGATTTCTCACGTTAGTAGAGATGACCCTATAACTCCGAACATGACCACGTGGTTTATGGTTTTCTCAGTGAGAATTAAAAAACAGGAATTTTTATCACATGAAAAAACAGGAATTTTGTCACATTTATGGATGTCAACAGCAATTCATTTCTGTTTTTTGTTTTTCTCAGTGAGAATTTGAAAAACAGGAACTTTCTCACTGAGAAAACCATAAACCACGTGGTGCTGTCACGAGTCAGGACACCTGTGCTGTCGACCTCAATTCACCTATCGTGAATCAATAATTCCCCTTAGAAACAACAAATTAATTTTCCCTTTCTTGACAGATCAATCAATCAATGATATCATCTGTCAGACTTTAAAAATTTTCACCTAGAAACATTTCTCCAGGAATAGATCCAAAATCATTAATGTCTTTGCCTCGGGAACAGTTCTACTGGTCGAACTCCAAAGGATATTAATAACCACAGGCCATGGAAACAATTAGGCAAGAAACATCTTAGCGATGAATTGTTTTAGCGCGCGAGAAGGTTTCATATTAATTTGAAATGCATTAGCACAGAGATGCCAATAACAAAGGAACACGCTGAATTTGCGTTTAGGGATTATTTGGGCGAAACCGTTTTAGACAGGTTATGGAACTATTTCGGCGAAACAGATAGAGACATTTTAAAAGAAGATTTTTGAAGAGATTTTAGAAGAGAATTTAAAGGTGAAACTCTGTGGTCGTTATAATACACAAGTTTCATTTGAACAGTGTTGTGAGGTCCTCTAACCCAACCCCAAAGGGTTCCAATCCTCCTATCCCCAACCCCGAAGGAAGCCCCCGTCTTTCGTTGATGTGAGTTGTCTGAAACCTATGATTTGGGAGGTGTAGTTTGCTACTTCAGGCTTTTCTGAGCAGGATTTCTTAGCCATTCGTAGGTGTGTGTTGACTGAAACCAATACTTTGGGATGAGTTTAAGTTAGGTTATGCTAAGTTAGGTTATGTTAGGTTAGCCTACGTGAGCGCGCATATAGGTTAGGTTAGGTTTGGTTAAGTTAGGTTAGGTTAAGTTAGGTTAGATTAAGTTAGGTTAGGTTAAGTTAGGTTAGGATAGGTTAGATTAAGTTACTCACTGACAAAAACCATTAAACATCCATGAAAACAGACATAAATGTGAGAAAATTCATGTTTTTCAAATTCTCACTGACAAAAACCATAAAACATCCATTTATGTCTGTTTTCATGGATGTTTAATGGTTTTTGTCAGTGAGAAACTTAATCTAACCTATCCTAACCTAACTTAACCTAACCTAACTTAATCTAACCTAACCTAACTTAACCTAACCTAACTTAATCCAACCTAACCTAACCTATACGCGCGCTCACGTAGGCTAACATCATTAATGTCTTTGCCTCGGGAACAGTTCTACTGGTCGAACTCCAAAGGATATTAATAACCAAAGGCCATGGAAACAATTAGGCAAGAAACATCTTAGCGATGAATTGTTTTAGCGCGCGAGAAGGTTTCATATTAATTTGAAATGCATTAGCACAGAGATGCCAATAACAAAGGAACACGCTGAATTTGCGTTTAGGGATTATTTGGGCGAAACCGTTTTAGACAGGTTATGGAACTATTTCGGCGAAACAGATAGAGACATTTTAAAAGAAGATTTTTGAAGAGATTTTAGAAGAGAATTTAAAGGTGAAACTCTGTGGTCGTTATAATACACAAGTTTCATTTGAACAGTGTTGTGAGGTCCTCTAACCCAACCCCAAAGGGTTCCAATCCTCCTATCCCCAACCCCGAAGGAAGCCCCCGTCTTTCGTTGATGTGAGTTGTCTGAAATCTATGATTTGGGATGTGTAGTTTGCTACTTCAGGCTTTTCTGAGCAGGATTTCTTAGCCATTCGTAGGTGTGTGTTGACTGAAACCAATACTTTGGGATGAGTAGTTTGCTATTTCAGGCTTTTATGAGCTAGGTTTCATAGCCTTTCGTTGGTGTGTGTTGAGTGAAACTTATGATTTGGGATATATAGTTTGCTTTTTGGGGGATAATTTTTCGATCTGAAAATATCAAAAGGCCCTAACCGGTCGAATTCTGCTTCGAATGAGTCCTCATTCACCCGGATCAGTTGCCAACTGTGGCCTGTAGGCGTGGATAACAAAAAACCCTTCTATCTTGCATGGAAGGCTCAGGACTTGACGGAGAGTGCACTGACGCTTGATGGGGAGCTGATAGCTCAGATATTGCGTGAGAAGGAGCCAATGTTTGGCCTACGGCTTGTCTTGAAGGCCCAGGTAACGTCTGTTGGAGGGTGGAGGGGCCGACGTTAATTTCTTGTACATGAGCTGTGACTTGTGCAGCCGGGGTAGCTTCTGAGCCCCTTGAAAAAGCTTGTGTAGGTGGGGCTTCGGCATTGAAGCTATTCACCCACTCTCTGTTTGGTGTTTGGTCAGACAGCATTGTGGCTCGATTAAGAGTGGCTTGCATAGGTGGCTGCACGTGGGCAGGCAGTGTGGAGCTGGGGGGCTTCGGCCAGCGATCATATTGGACAACTGTCGCCTTTGCAGGGGGCGCATTATTGGCCCTCGCTTTCTTGGAAGGAGGTGGCACGCATTCATCGCTATTTGCGTCAGCCATAGGGTCCGCAAATTCTTCATAATGTGCCTTAAAGAAGAGAAGAAAAATCAAAATAATTTCTCCCTTTTTACAGAAAGAAAGTTATTAAACATAATTTTGTTTACTTTATCACTAAGAAAGTAAAAATTTCGCGAGAAATATAGTTGACATAGAAATCAAACGTTTTTATTAGACAATCAGTAGTCTATAGCAATAGTATAGAAATAATTGTTTATATTTTTACCATTTAAATGTTCCAGTCTATATGCTTTAAATTAGATCGTTAACCCATCGACCTGTAGGCCTATATTTTGCAAACATTGGTTAAAAATGCTATTCAATTTACGCATAATATAAGCTTCATGCAACTCCTACAGACTTTTCTTTCTAGCCTTGCATATCAAAGTTAAAAATCCTGGATTCACGCTCCCTCCCGGCCCCAAATTTAGGAAAATTAAGCCATCCCTCTCATAGAGTTAATCATGAGTTTTATTAAAGAGAAAGGCATATCTTACTAGCTTTTATTCAAGCGAAATGCATATCTTACTAGATTTTATTCAAATGTTATGGCTAAAATCACTAAATGATGAAGAAGCAATTATCTTTTCTATTTCTATTAAAAGCGCTAACCCCCCTCCCCCGCACAGGTGCTGGATTCTCGCTCCCCTCCCGGCCCCAAAGTTAGGACAATTAAGCCATCGCGCTCATAGAGTTAATCATGCGTTTTATTCAAGCGAAAGGCATATCTTACTTGCTTTTATTCAAGCGAAAGGCATATCTTAATAGCTTTTATTCAAGCGAAAGTCATATCTTACTAGCTTTTATTCAAATGTTATGTCTAAATTCAATTAATGATTTCTAAGCACTTATCTTTTCTCTTTCTACTAAAAGCGATAACCCCCCGCCCCCCCCAACACCCGGGAGTCTCGCGACCCGCCCTTCCCAGACTGTCTTTCAATTTAGACCTCTCTCTCAGGGAGGGATGTATGTGTTTTATTCAAGAGAAAGGTAGATCTTACTAGCTTTTATTCAAGCGAAAGGAATGTCTTACTAGCTTTTATTCAAATGTTATGGATAAAATCACTAAATGATTAATAAGCAATTATATTTTCTATTTATAATAAAAGCGCTAACCCCCCTCCCCACAACAAAAATCCTGGATTCACGCCTGGGAATATAAAAGAAACTTTATTGAAGGCTTGAAAATAATCTGTTTCTCTTCCCCAAAATAGCGCAGTTCGTCTGCGCATAATTATTACAATTGCCTCAGTGTTTTAATTTGACAGAAGAATAGTCCCTTTGGCTGCCGCGTTTGTAAACTGGAAGAGAGTGCCAAACTATTTATATGCTTGTGCGGAAATGTATTGTCAAAACCAGAGCGGCATTTTCATTAAAGATTGACAAAAGTAAGTGATCGCTTTTAGCTGGAAATATAAAAGGAAAGAATTTAGCAAAATGCTATTTCTTTATGTGAGAATTAACTTACGTAACAAATTTATATATTCTTATGTTTTTGGAATAAAGATGGTGGGAGCAGTGAAGATGTTAAAAATAGAATAGCCAAGGCTCAGAGTGTTTTTTTCACAGTTAAAAAAAGTATGAAAGAATAGGAAGATAAGTCTGCAAACCAAGATTAGAATCTTAGAAGCTACAGTGATGACAGTGGTCAAATATGGCTCTGAAGCATGGACGCTCCGAAAAGCGGATGAAGATTTGCTAGATGTTTTCCAGAGAAATTGCTTAAGGATTGTTCTGGGTACCCGGCTGACTGACCGTATTTCAAACAATAGGCTATACGAAAAATGTGGTTCAATACCGCTTTCTAGGTCTATAATGAAAGAAAGGTTGAGGTGGTTAGGGCATGTTGTGCGGATGAAGGATGACAGATTGCCGAAGATTGTTCTTTTCGGCCAACCATCTAGGGCTAAACGGAAAGCAGGTCGTCCCCGTCTGGGGTGGGAGGACGGCATAAGACAGATTTAAAGGAAATGGGAACATCGTTGGCGGGTGTAAAAAGGGAGGCTTTGAATAGATTGGGGTGGATGAGGAGCGTGCGTAGCCGTGTTGGCCTCTAGGTGTGTGG
>NC_142801.1:20496328-20556402 GCF_049724085.1 Artemia sp. Qi Xiang Cuo
TTCTAGTGTAAGGAAAGAATTTCTTCCTTAACTTAATGACAATTTCTTTTTAATAATGCGAATATTTTTTACTCACCAGAAAAAGGTTAGAATTATCCATTTTTTCTATGTAAATGCTTTTTACAAAAAATTGGCTACTTTTAGTCCAGATTAGTTATAATTGTGTGTTCCTTTTTCAAAATGACCGTGATATTTGTGATCTAAATTTGCCACCCTGGAATTCTCGTATTGGGAATAACATTTTTCCAAATTTACTTTGCTCTACTAACCATTATTCCAAAATTTATAGATCAGTGAATGTTCCTCTCCTCGAATTCGTGGAGCACTGGGTAGCATTACGGCCCTATGGCTAGCACTTGGAATCTTGATTGCCTATGTTGTTGGAGCATTTCTACCCTGGTATGCTTTGGCGTGGGTGGAATCTGGATTCCCGATATTGCTGCTCATAGGAATGTTATTCATGCCAGAAACACCAGGATGGCTCCTATCTAAGGGAAGAAAAGATGATGCACATAACTCACTTCAGAAGCTTCGAGGAAGGTAAAGTATTTTGGAGCGATTCTCTAAAAAACAGTAGCGTGACACTATGACGCACTAAGGTCAATAGTTATAAAAATGTAATTTCACAGAAGCTCCTTTTTGTACTTGAAAACATGTGAAAACATCTGTCCTCGAAATGCCTGGCCGTAAATGATCTTTATGTACATTCTCCTAGTCTTCCTTTTTCGTTCTAAAGTTACGTCTTCATTTGCCTATTCAGAGAAAGTTGACCCATAAACGTCGACACAGGTATCTAATGAAGGTGGGTCTGCACTGGGTGAGATCAGTCTATCCTCGACATGAACTATTCATTCATTTGTACGTCACTGGGTCAACATCACCAGGAAAAAGTAAATTACGACGCAAGCTACGTAAAACGACATAGAGAAAAGAAAAGTCCCAAAGTTTGCTAGTCCTCCAGTCTTATTTGTTTTATCCTTGTGTATTATAGGCTCCCCCCCCCTCATCCAGACAAAAACCGTTAGCTAACAATTTTCCAAACAATTACACCTCCATCATCCAAACAACAATTGTTAACTAATATTGTTCGAAAAACAAATCGAATCAGTTTTAGAAAAAAATATTAAAGAATTGGAAGTGCAAAATTCAAATGCAGATAATACAGCAAAGCAACATGACTAGTTTTTATACTTATAGCATTGATAGAGAATTCAGGATTGCTAATATTCCTTGAAAAAGCGTTTGAACAAATTAGAGAAGAAACTTTATCCAATTTATTAAAGACAAAAAGTTTTTCGGCTATCCTGACTTAATAAGTGTTGTCATCATTTTTTTTGCTGCTTTGAGATACTCTTGGCCCCGAAAACAATCTCTGGAATTTTCAAACCTTGTTTTGAAGCTTGTGTTTTTCGAATTTCTAAATTTCCCGCCCAATTATTACATTTCTGCAAATTGTTATCTATCAATTTTTGTTGGCAAGCAATAGTTTAAGTAAAAGAAGTTTTAAAAAATTTATCAAACCCTGTTCACAAAACAGTCTTGATAGCATGCCAAAATAGAATGATTACCTACTAATATTATAGGCAAAGGCTTTCAAAAATTGCAAAGGGGGCCTATGTGTCATACGCTTGCAAAATTCTCGAAATTCGAAGATTAAGATTAAGGTCTACAACTTAAGATTAAGGTCTGTTTTTTTTTTTTTTTTTTTTTTTTTTTTTTTTTTTTAACCCACCTCCTCTCCTCTCAGTGGTCTCAAGGTCTGTTTTCTTTGGCGTGGAAGAAGGGAGGCCTGAAACTAACTGAGTGACAACAGCACTTGTGTAGCTCTGTTCACACTTCAGAATTTCCAAGCCTTTTCAGAAGTTCGGATTCACCATTCTACATATAATACCGTCGAAGCAAAGACTGAATAACGAACCACGAGGAGAATAATCTTCACAATTTAGAAATGATAAAAATCTTAGAAATCCCAAGGAAAACCTAGAGTACTTGTAATCACCTAATCCCTAAAAAAAAAGTTCATCGCTATATACCCTATAAAAAGTTCACCTCAAAAATCCTCATTCTAGGAAGCACAGTCTAGCACCGAAATCTAAAAAGAGGAAGAACGGTCTAGCACCGATACCTATAGTACATGATACCAGTTCAAACCCTGCGATCGAGAACACATCCATCAGGCGTATATCGGAAGGCTTTCCCGTCTGAAGTACCTTTAACGGGCATTTTCTTTATTTAATTTAAATAAAATGGAGTCAAACTCCCAAGTCAGAACCAGCAAAATTTAAAATTGGCAAAACTCCTTATTTCAAATAAACGAGCAACCCCTTTTCTCTAACCTTTATCTTACCCTACTATGATAACTAAACCTTACTTTAGGATAACCTACACCATATACTCAACGTGTATTTTGGAAATTTATGTGGAAGATTCCAGAATTCCCCTCTTTTCTTCATTTCTTTTCATTTATCTTACTTTTCCTTTGGCTTCTCAATTTAAATGTGGGGGGAATTTTCCACGGGGTAGTTGTCGACAGGGAGAAGCTTTTTTGGGTAGGGGATTCTCCAGGGGATGGGTTTTCGGGAGGGGGGGGGGTTGACGTTTTTTACCGTCTCCATGATATGGCAAACGAGTTTCGACACCAATACTTTCACCTTTTAACTATTTCTCCAATTTAAAGAGGTGGATATATATATATATATATATATATATATATATATATATATATATATATATATATATATATATATATATATATATATATATATATATATATATATATATATATATATATATATATATATCTTGAGGTAGTCGAAAGAATCAAATAGGCTATCAAGAACCAGATTTGACAATAAATCGAGGGTGTTGAGTTAAAAACAATTGGCTATAAAATTGAGCTTGAAAAAACTGAAAAATTACAAAGAATTGAGTTTGACAAAAAAGTGTCACATAACACTTTTTGACTTACCGCACCCGAAGACGTAGAATATGTTAGAATAAACCGATGGTAACAACAGGGCATTGAAAATACGGGTTTCCAGGCTGTAAAACGACAAGTTTGCCTGAGAAAAGCATAACTGTTCACTGTTTTTCCAAGTAGCATAGGAAGGCTATAATAAAGGCCAGTGGGAAGACAATTCCTGTGGAAGGAGGACAACTCGTAAGAGGTGTTTTCCATCTTTTTGAGGGAATTTGGAGAAATATAACATAACAGTGTGATTCAACTCAACTCCTTATGGCCAATGAATTAGTAAAAGCTGAGTTTAAACGACATTCTAATAGTGTGATTGTGAATGATAAATTTAAGAAGTAAATAATATAAAAATTGATGAGTGGAGTGGAGGTGGGTTAAATAGGAATGGTAGTTAATTTTCTATTAGCAATGCCAAATGCCTATATAACTTCAAGCTCATTTTCTCAGACGTTAAATCAATCGACAAATGCACCGTGTTCAAAGGTATAGCCTCGTGACTGAGAAATTAAATGGGCATTTACTGGAAGTTCACACTGCATAAGAGAAATTTATAATCGAAGTTAAGAAAATATTTCAGGCACACAGACGTGACTCTTGAGCTACAAAGAATAGAAAATACAATTACAAATGGAGCTGAGAAGCAACAGCAAATGTCTGATCTGTTTAAAAAGCCTGTCCTTGTTCCATTTGGCCTTACTTTAGCACTCATGTGGTTTCAACAATTCAGCGGAGTCAATGCAGTCCTATTTTATACGGTAAATATTATCTGGTGATTTATTGATATTATTAGCTGGTGCTTTAATATGAGCACTGGTTGAGCTCGAAGTTCAAATTTACTGTTGAATTTTCTTTTGTGGGAGCACGTGAATTCTAGGTCTAAGAATTCCCCTCTACTCTCTTTAAAGGTTTAAGGGCTAAACTAAACAAATATTTTAAAGTAAATCAGATCAGGTGTATTTTATAACATATTTTGACCGGAAACTGACTCGGGTTTATACCTATTTTAGGCGCCTTTAACACTCTTTCTATTCTGGAATAAAAAGGTTTTAGATCAATTAATCTCAGTTGGTATTCTTCCCCTTAATCCTTAAAAATTAAAAGGCCCAAATCACAACATTTGATAATTTTTCTCTCATTTGTAAGCCCGATTCTTGAGTACCCCTGTCCTGTCTGGTATCTCTAGTGAATTGTCATACAGAATAGAGGCAGGCCGAAAATGGTGCTTAAAAATTACCCTATAAGGAGGGCATAGTCTCTTCTGGAATAAAAAGGTTTTAGATCATTTAATATCAGTTGGTATTCTTCCCCTTACTCCTTAAAAATTAAAAGCCCCAAATCGCAACATTTAAGAATTTTTCTTATTTGTAAGCCCGATTCTTGAGTAATCCTGTAAGTAAGGCCCAAATCACAACATTTCATAATTTTTCTCTCATTTGTAAGCCCGATTCTTGAGTACCCCTGTCCTGTCTTTCATCTCTAGTGAATTGTCATACAGAATAGAGGCAGGCCGAAAATGGTGCTTAAAAATTACCCTATAAGGAGGGCATAGTCTCTTCTGGAATAAAAAGGTTTTAGATCATTTAATATCAGTTTGTATTCTTCCCCTTACTCCTTAAAAATTAAAAGCCCCAAATCGCAACATTTAAGAATTTTTCTTACTTGTAAGCCCGATTCTTGAGTAATCCTGTAAGTAAGGCCCAAATCACAACATTTCATAATTTTTCTCTCATTTGTAAGCCCGATTCTTGAGTACCCCTGTCCTGTCTTTCATCTCTAGTGAATTGTCATACAGAATAGAGGCAGGCCGAAAATGGTGCTTAAAAATTACCCTATAAGGAGGGCATAGTCTCTTCTGGAATAAAAAGGTTTTAGATCATTTAATATCAGTTGGTATTCTTCCCCTTACTCCTTAAAAATTAAAAGCCCCAAATCGCAACATTTAAGAATTTTTCTTATTTGTAAGCCCGATTCTTGAGTAATCCTGTAAGTAAGGCCCAAATCACAACATTTCATAATTTTTCTCTCATTTGTAAGCCCGATTCTTGAGTACCCCTGTCCTGTCTTTCATCTCTAGTGAATTGTCATACAGAATAGAGGCAGGCCGAAAATGGTGCTTAAAAATTACCCTATAAGGAGGGCATAGTCTCTTCTGGAATAAAAAGGTTTTAGATCATTTAATATCAGTTGGTATTCTTCCCCTTACTCCTTAAAAATTAAAAGCCCCAAATCGCAACATTTAAGAATTTTTCTTATTTGTAAGCCCGATTCTTGAGTAATCCTGTAAGTAAGGCCCAAATCACAACATTTCATAATTTTTCTCTCATTTGTAAGCCCGATTCTTGAGTACCCCTGTCCTGTCTTTCATCTCTAGTGAATTGTCAGACAGAATAGAGGCAGTCCGAAAAAGGTGCTTAAGAATTACCCTCAATGAGGGTAAAGTCCCTGCTGGAATAAAAAGGTTTTAGATAATTTAATCTCAGTTGATATTCGAGCACTAAATTAATCAAAAACATACTTTCACATCTGAGCGTCCATGCTTCTCAAATTCACAATAGTTTACGGTTGTGCTCACACAAGTGACCACACAAGTGCTCACACGCAAATTTAGGAGATCCTTGAAGTCCAAAGCTAGTCAATATAATTCCATTCTTCCCCTTGTGAGCATATTGGACTTTTTGGTAGGTTGTATTGAACATTGGATTATAAACGGGTTATGTAGAGTATTGAATTTACTTTCTGTTACTTCAATATATCTCTAAATTAATTAGAGAATTTCATCCAAAATCGCCAGAAACTTTCAAGGATGAAACAGATGTTGGAAATTGCCTAAAATTTAGAAGCAAGAAACAGATAGCTATTTGGTAAAATAAAGTTGTCAAGCGAATGTTTATCTAGACAAGCAATTAGTAGAATGTAGCTTGCCTCAACAATTCTTATTGAAACGAAAACTAAATTTTACGATTTTCCAACTCACTTCTGATCAGGATACAAAATATTCTTCTTTGATAAAAAGTTTTCATTTTTAAAGGGTTGCCCTCAGCTTGCAAAATATCCTCAAATATTAAAAAATGTCTAATTCTCCTACAAGCCGCCAAGTTTGACAATACTGTCTAGCTGGCACAGAAGAGTTGATTCCTATGCCGACTGCGGTTATCTAAAATGGTTACCATAAATTACACAGTTTATACCGAAGATTACAGTGCTAATTTTACAGAAAAATTGAACATAGGTTTTTGGTTTTGCGATTGTTATTAAAGAGCAGTAGACATGCGAAGATTGCTTTGTTCCAAGAGAGTCAAGGTGACTTATCCTTGACTTACACGAGATACCTTTCATTTAGTAGCTTCTGAATATCGAACTTCAACAAAAACTTGTAATTATCATGGCAACCAAATAATATAGAGAAAAATGACCTGTACTGATCAATTAGGCAGTTTGTTTGTTTTCAACAAGATTAGTAACGGTTAAGGCTAATGGCTACATTATACCGCTGTTAAAAATGTACTTGTCTTGTTGTACATTTATTTAACAGTTTTCTTATACAATAGAATACTTTCTAGTTCCATGCTCTTCTAAGCTACTTGACGAATTTAATCGAATTTTCTAGTTAATTTAAATGCGTTTGGCAACGGACTCCTGACCCACGCGGTTGCAAATCAAACTAAGGTGCGTAGCAAAGTATAAACACGTCTTACCTGACATCTGGATAAACCAGTTTCCTCTCTCACGACACACGAAAATATCGTGAGACCGATCGAAGGCTTTTGCTCAAATCAACTCTATCTAAGGCCTGGGTTAGATGAGAGTCATAAACCAAAGAGGAAATGGGCCAAAATAATCAGAAAATGGCCCTTAAGCCAAATATTTACAGAAAAGTATAAATTTTAGTTTAAGCTCAGCTGTGAATCATGAGCCAATGCATAAATTTGTAGAGGAACAAAACAAAGTATGTTTAACAAAGTAAGTTTAACTTAAAAAATAGATTAATTATCATGTCCGTATTTGTGAATTAAATAATTTTAATCGCTAGCTTCTTGAGTCAGCATGTAAATATTGGACTAATTCTGTAAAGAAAACTTATTTTCTGTCAAATTAATTTCATTTTATTGACTTGTGTGTGTCAGAAGGTATATTAAGAAAATGCCAGATGTTCTACAAGTATTTTTTTGATCCATAGTTTCTTTGCAATCTTTTTATGAGTCTGTCAAAGCTTCCGTTGAAGATCACTTTAACTGGATATCGCCTTCACGGAGGTCCTTCCAAGTGCATATTTACCAGGTTCTCAGAACAGAGCCTCTTGATTGGCCCTCGAATGTGCTGTATTCACCGTGAAAAATTCAAGAAAGAATAGCTTTTTCAGAGGAGCTCTTTAGCATAAAAGCAAGAACAAATTACTTTTCACAAATATCAAATATCACAAATATCAGCTTATTTTGGCTTATCCTTAACTTAGTCCAATTTAGATCCTTAGCAACCGCCAACACGTAGTCTGATTGTCAAAGAAATGGTACTACCATGTTTTTCCAACAGACAATTTTGTTCATTTTTGGACTCCAAGGATTCCAGAAAGCAGAAAACTCTACTAATTTCAGAGTCTTGTTGTTTACTTTTCAGGCCAAGGACACAAGTCAGGGGTACGATTCCATAGAAATATAGGAGGGGATAGTGGTGCCATTCAAGGGCGCCGGCAGAAAATTTTACAAGGGGCAGACGTCAAAATAGCAGTGGTGGTTGGGTGACAGTTTAGGTGGTATAGGGCACCAAACTACGACTTAACCCCGAAGAGGACGAATTTACAATCAATTAAAATCCTGAGAAGCTAATTGATTTAAAAGTATCAATAACTATATTTTAGGGTTCCCAGTGACAAAAAGAGTAATGCCACACGGTGGCAGTACTGGATTCAACGAAGTTGATTCGCTTTATTTGTAATGAAATTAAGCTACGTTTGGTGATCTATAATTCCGTATCAGTTATAAGGAGCGGGGGGGGGGGTTCATAATTTAGGTGGGGGTAGGATAGATTCCTACAAAAGTACATTTTAATGGACAAACCGCGTACTCTTCATGAGGCTTTAGATAAATGTTGAAAGAGGTCGGGGATTAGGAATTTTTTAAAATGTTTATCTATACAGCCAATACGTTATATTTAGATATATACCAGCACAGTGGTGGAAAAAGTAAGGCAGGTCATCATCAGCCCCGCCATGAAATTTCTTTGGGGTGGCAAATACTGCTAGGAACTTAGTTTTTAGCAATTTTAAATGGGAATATTTTTCTTTTTCTATTTATATGAAGTACTTCCATGTATTTAAAAAAAATGTATGTAATGTATAAATCGATAAGAAAATTCCATTGTAGAGGTTGTGATGGCTTCAGTTATATAGAAGATCAAAAGTATCACATAATTCTCATCCATACAAACAATAATACTCCTTTTCATCCAACCGCAATTCTTTAGTAGTAATATTAACAAGGACTCTTCACCAAAATTACTGTTCATTGCCAATTTTGAAGTATATTAATATTCCACTTTTATCCAACGTTGATATCGCAAATTTTAATCTAGGATGGTATTAATCAACGTACAATTTTTGATTTGCATATTTTAACAGCAGTTAACCAAGTATTTAAAGGACCGGTACCTCAAATTATATCTTTGTTAGGCCTGGGTATGATTTGGAAAACAATCAGAAATTAGATAATAAAAGAGCTTTTCAACTGAAAGCAAGGAACAGATTTGAAACTTATTTGAGTAGATTATTCTTTATATGAATGGGGATGTCTCCTATTTAGCTCCTTACTCTTTACTGTGAAGTTTGGCTTTTTTCCAATTTTTTAAAGAAAATGTGCAATTGGAAAAAAAGATTTTTCAAAGCACTAAAAAACTTTTGTTTAATGAGCAAGGTGTTGAGAAGGGGGAAGTCCCCCTTATATACAGAGTAATTTATATTTGTTTTATGTTTTAAACTTGCTCCTTACTTTAGTTATAAAAACCTTTTCTATTGGCTTAATTAAATTTCATGAAACTGTAAAGTTTTATGAAGACAATACTTTTGGTAACGCAGAAAAAACGATCAATATTTCAATGATCTCTGTTTAGATTGATGGGTATTCAAACAGTTCGTGGTAACGAATTGTAAATAAGGAGCGACCCGGCTCAATAGTAACCAAAACTCTAAAAAACTGGATTTGATACCAAGGGATGTATCAAAAGAATTGGCTTATTGTGCTGATTCCAAATATATAAGTTTTGTTTAGTTTAGTTTTACCCATCAGAAGCTACGAGCCTGAGAAAATTTTGGAAAAAAGGGGAAAAGACCCCTTTGAAGTCATAAAAATTTAATAACAATTACACCATCAGATTCAGCGTATCAAAAAACCCTACTGTGGAGGTTTGAAGCTCATATCAGCAAAAATGTGGAATTTTGTAGTTTTTAGCAGAAGAAAGATCATGGATGCGTGTTATTTTTATCTTTTTTTTTTAGGGGTGATTTTTCGACCCAGTGGGCCTAGAACGTCGGGAGAGGGCTCATTTTAAGGGGAATAAAACGCTATAGTGCTCTTTTTAACTGACCGAAAAAATGAATGTCAACTAGGCCCCCTCCCACGCCACTTTTTCCCAAAATCGTCCAATCGAAAATTTGAGATAGTTTTTTTGTTCAGCATAGTTGAAAGGCCCAATAGCTATGTCAATGGAGATAAAACGACCCCCCACAGCCCCTAGGGAAAGGTTTCTAAATTATAAAATTTGTCCATTGTTTCATCTGTTATTGGGAAGTATGCATACATTTTTGGGTGGGGAGGGGAGGACGAATTTTCTACTGGGAGAATTTTCCATGGAGAGGGTAGTTTCCAGGGGGCGAAATTTTCAGGGGAAATTGTTACACTGGGTGAATTTGCCAGAATTCATATACGAAGTTCCTTTAATATGTCTTGCTTTCTCAAAACTGATTGAATTTTACGCGTGGAATGTTAAGGGTGATTGTCCGGGATAAATTTTCGCCGGGATTGAATTGTCCAGAGGATATTTCTATGAAAAGGGGGATTCTTCCGTGGAGGTGGAGCCAGGTATCCTGGCGCTATTTAAAAAACGATCAGAAAGTAAAAAAACAAGTTTTTCAACTGAAAGTAAGGAGTAACATGAAAACTTAAAACGAACAGAAATTATTATGCATATGAGGGGGGTTGCCCCCTCTTCAAAACCTCGCTCTTTACGCTAAATTTTAAATTGTGTAACAATTATTCATAAACGAATCCCAAAAGACAAGGGTTATTTAATTAGAACAATAAGTATCTTTTTTTAATGTGCTGGAAAACTTTAGCTTGAAGAGCACGGGATTTAGGAGGGGGTAGCCCCGTTCATATAAATAATAATTTCTGTTCCTTTTAAGTTTTAATGTTGTTCCTTACTTTCAGTTGAAAAAAACTTTTTGTTTTTTTAATGAAGCTTAGAGACAACTATTTTTCTAAAGGCAATGGAAAAACTATGTCAATTAAAGTAAAAGTATAAAAACGAAAAAAGTAAGTAATTACAAAAAATACACAAAACAGTAGCCTACTTGCAGAAACTAAGATATAAACTCCCAGCATTCAGTTCTGTTGAGCAATGCCGAAGTGTTGGACGGATATTTTTTAACAATGTCGACAGTTTTGAACTTAGTTATAAAACAACAAAATATTTTATGCCTTTAGACTCGGCGTTTATAAAAAGTAACGCATTATCAAAGTAGTTTGTTCAAAGTAGAACATTAAAACAAAGATTAAGGAAATCAAATAAAAATTGTAATTCAATATTTTTAATTTAATTTTGAATACCAAAAGCCAATATATTTGACACCTTTATACTTCATAACTGTAAAAAATTGATCTTTTTAAAGTGACAACTAGGTAAATACAATCACGCCTGAAAAAAAATGATAATAAAACACAAAAACGTATCCGCTCAGGAGGAAAATACAGAAATCCCAGTATTCCGTTAAGGGGAAACATTTCTGATTTTAGTGGCTTCATATATCAGCTTATGGGTACTCTTGCAATGCAAGCAAAGGCATATTCTTACCGAAATTGCCCCTTATTAAATTGTTTTCTACAATTATACGAATTTTCTTGTGTTCTAATAACTACACTAATTACTAATAAACAAATGCATATTTAGGATCACCATAAAAAGCTGATTCTTAGATTGAATGTTATCAACAGTTAGGCTCTTATACTTTCGATATTGACAAGGGTCGGTATTTCCTTACCATTCATTACTATGAAAAATTTAATTTTTTTTCCAACCAAATCATACAGAAAAAATGTTTGTGGATAACTTGTTAGGGGTCACTCAGTCAAAAATTAAAATTTACATTTTCCTTATTGAGGTTCAAAATCTATTGGCAGGCAGCCAACAATGGGGCAACACACATTTTCCCATGGTTTTCGCCTATTCTGCTCTCTTTCCTTTGGTTTCCTTATAATTACTTTGCGGTTCCAAATTTCACGGGGGGCCATGGCCCCACTTGCCCCCCCCCCCGGACGGCGACCATGATGCCATTGCACGAAAATGTAGGAGGGTAACAGTAGGTGTCTCAGATGCAATTCATTGACTGAAGTAGGCACTTTTCCCAAAAAGGTGTTGGGAACCCTGGTTACCAATCAGCAAAATTTTGCACGGAGCTGACATAAATATTGTTATTTTAGGTGTCTATATTCGACGAGGCTGGAGGATCAGTTAATCGGCATCTTGCAACAATAATTGTAGGCCTGGTTCAATTTCTATCAACAATCCTATCAATAATCCTCATCGACAAAGCTGGACGACGCATACTTCTGCTAATTTCCGCATCTATTATGGCATTTGCGCAAGCATCAATGGGATCCTTTTTCTATATTAAAGTATATAATTCTTATGATATATATATTCTTTTAACTATTTATATTATTGTTTTAAAATAATTTTAAAACAATAATTTTAATAGTTCTATAACAGTAATTCTATTACAATAACTATAATATATATATATATATATATATATATATATATATATATATATATATATATATATATATATATATATATATATATATATATATATATATATATATATATATATATATATATATATATATATATATATATATATATATATATATATATATATATCTATACTATATATATATATATATATATATATATATATATATATATATATATATATATATATATATATATATATATATATATATATATATATATATATATATATATATATATATATATATATATATATATATATATATATATATATATATATTTATATATATATATATATATATATATATATATATATATATATATATATATATATATATATATATATATATATATATATATATATATATATATATATATTTATATATTTTTTTATATATATATATATATATATATATATATATATATATATATATATATAAGAGTCATATATATAAGAGTCAAAAGTGGTTTAAAATATGAAACACACTTCACAAGCACAAATACTTCTGACACTTACCATCGTTGCTTCCGAGATGTCTGACAGATTTCAAGGAAAGCTTAAAAAACAAATACATCCCCCCGTTGACCTTAAGTTTATTCAGAGCTGAAAACTGCGATTTTTCCTTTGGTTGTTTCTAAATTGTGAAGTTTTTAGGGTATTACCACATTGTCCTCAGTGTAGTGAAGTCGATCCGTCAAAATAAATAAACATATCTAATTTGTTAAATCTGGCAACACTTTTCCTTCGTAAAAAATCAAACATCAACAAAATATCTAATCCCAAAGATTCGGCAACACCGTCTTAAGCTCTTTGGTACCATATATTTTAGCTTATTCTTGCTGCTCGTTCTTCACCCGCATTTCTTTTTGCAAATTTAGTATTACCAAGAACTCTATTGCTGCTCATGGACGCGTTTTCACCAAAAATTTAATATCCTTTTCCTGTATCTCCTTAAGATATACTTTGCTGTGTGAGTTTCCATTCAAGCAATTCAAACAGTCAAATTTTATTTCCATTGAATTTAGCACTTTAACCTCCAAGTAAGAGTTATTAATGCGTGTGTTCAATTTCAGGGCCCCAAAAACATGCGAGTCATAACATATTTGTTGTTGACATTGTAAAAAAGCCTTATATGGGAACCTTATGATAGTGGAAACCTGTTCTAGTGCCCAAAATAAATAGAACCAGCACCATCTAGCACTTATGGATTTTGTTCCTTTTTAGTCCTACCTTAAACTGCTGCATACTCTCTTTTCATGTCCTTTAAAATGTAAGGGCGATAAAGAAAACAGCTTTCTATTAGCAATTGGCTAATAGGCTTGAACTCAATTAGCCTGTTTAACTGCCCAACCCACCAAAATTTTATCATGCTACCAAAGGTCTACTGTGTGCAGAAGACTCTAAATAAGTCATGAAACAAAAATGTAACATTGGCGATTAATTAAATGATATATCCAATGATGTTGGAAGTTTTCTATTTTTTGAATCAAGTCACGGGATCTTCACTGTAAGTGGCCTAGTAGTTCTTAATCCTAATCTTCATCCTCATTTTAA
The DNA here is from genome assembly GCF_049724085.1 of Artemia sp. Qi Xiang Cuo. Taxonomy (NCBI): domain Eukaryota; kingdom Metazoa; phylum Arthropoda; class Branchiopoda; order Anostraca; family Artemiidae; genus Artemia; species Artemia sp. Qi Xiang Cuo. Next base: position 20,509,879 of record NC_142801.1, read on the forward strand.
CTCCTAGTCCATAATCCTTTATTTATTCTTAAATCTTACTTTGTACCCTTGTAAATTCATTATTCCTTAAAATCGGTAATCCTTATTAATTTTGATTAAATCTAATCTTTATAATTTTGCTCTTATAGATCCTTGTTTATTAATAAATCCATTATTTAATCTTTAATCCTTTAATATCTATCAGCGATTAATTGATGAAGAACAAACTCTTGTAAGTTTCAATTTTCTTGACTAAAATTGAAGAGCGCTGCTGAGTGCTCCATTGGAGAGCACTCAAGGGCTCTTCGTGTAACCTTCGTGTAACTGAACCCATGTAACTAAACCCTCGTAAAACTGAACCCTCGTGAAACTTAACCCTCGTTCAACTGAACAACCATGTAACTCAACCCCCGTACAATTCAGCCCTCTTTTAACTCAGCACAAGTTTAACTGGACTCCCATTCAAGTGAATTTTAATTCAACTAAAAACCCCTGTGCAACTGAACCCTCGTTAATTGAACATTGTGCAACTAAACCCCGTACAACCGAGCCCTCGTCAATTCAATCTCCGTGAAACTCAATCCCCGTTTAATTCAACCTCCATTCAACTCAACCCCCGTACAACAAAGTTCTATTTCAACTCAACATCCATGCAACTCAACTCCCTTCAACTCAACCCCCGTGTGATTCAACCCTCGTGTAGCTCAACCCCTATTTTATCCAACCCCCCTTCAGCTAATTCCCCGTACTATTCAACCCTTATTTAACTCAATATTCATGTAGCTTAACCCCCCCCCCCCTGTTTAGCCCAACCGTGTTCGACTCAACCCCCATTCAGCTCAACCATCCTCAAATCAACAATACAACTAGAAAATGTAATTCAGCCCGTTTTGACGGAAGTGACAAAAGCTGATTTGAAAGAAATAGTCTTTATTCATTTGCTGTTTCTTTCGTAAGTGTTTTTATTTTATTTTATGCTGCTTCAATGCAAAACTATTACCCCCTCCCGTCTAAAAACCAATAATTTATCCTTCTATCTTGTATATTTGAAAATTAGCGAAGCTTTTCATACCCAAGACCCGAGCACACTTGAATCTCGTGGTTGTAGCAATAGCGGCATCCCTAGTAAAGGGAACACCATGCCCCATGGTAGCCAAAACCTTAAAAAAAAACAATAAAAAAAACACTGCCTCGTAAGAAAAATCTGCCGCTAATATTGATTGAGGAATGATACCTATCATTTAAATTCACCTTGATTGTAAAAGTTTATTGCGGAAACAAATTTATGGGAATTTTTAGAAGGAGCCGGAAACAAACGCTGATAAGTCTCTTTTTTTCTGTTATATTTCTCCAGTGCTAATAGAGCATTAGAACATTGTAGAGAACTGTTTAAGGTCATTTAAAAGCTAATACTCACATTTACAGACTTTTTATAATTTCGTCGTGACAACACCATCATAAAATACCTTATGGCCCCAAAATACAGTTTTAGTGTCATTTCTGGATTGTAAAGTCTTGAAACCATAAAAGGTCAACCACTGAAATATCCATGATGGAATACCCTTAAACTAGTTTTTAAAATCTCCTCTTGAATATCCCCCTCCTTTTTCCCCGCTTGAAAAAATAAGAGTTTTGAAAAAAACTAACAATTGAAAAGAAATTCATTCAAATACAAAGTTGATAATGGTAGATACTATTTATTTTCATGTCAACACTAAAATTAAGTATGAAACAAATACTTGGGAATTCAAAAAAAGTGATTGATACCCAGGGGTGTCTTCATTTTCTCTCTTTGAACGAGGTTTCAGTTAAATGAGGTTGAATTGCATGGAGGTTCAGTTGAGCGAGGTTTCTGCTAAATACGATTGAGTTGCATGGAGATTCAGATAACCAATAGTTCAGATATATGGGGTTGAGTTGCACTACGGTTGAGTTAAACGGGGGTTCAGTTCCACGAGGGTTCAGTTAAAGGGATTCAGTTGCACGGAGTTCAGTCACACGAGGGTTCAGTTACACGCACACCTAAAACGACAAAATGAAGTCCTATAAATTCCTACATATTTGTCGATCTTTTTACTAACTATATGGTCCTAGAAGATAGTTCGTTTATTTCTAATAGCAGCTTAGAAACTTAGCAGCTTGGAGGACATTTACAAATATAATATATATTTTACAAGATAGAATTACGCAAATTTTAATGACTTTTAAACGAGCATAAACTTTATGTACGTAAGTAAGGTTAGTTCTTTGATAGTTCCGCGTAAGCAGTATTGGTAACTTGTAAGAGTGTAGATTGTCGCTAATGCCGAAAAAAAAAAACACATCAGCTAGCATTTGGCGTTTCTTAGTGTAATATAAGGTGTAGCTTAAAATTTGGCAATTATTAAAATTGGCAAAATTAGTGTAACAATAAGTGTTAGATCTCCGTTTCTGAATAAAGGAAGTTGCGAAGTTTGAAAAAAAAAAACGCTACGAGACACCAACGTTAGATAGCGCTGGTGATTCTTTAGATACTAGTACCAATTCCCACTCTTATAACCTACTCGCACTCTTTGGATCAGAGGGTGACACTTGCCGACAAAGTCTTTATATATGGTATAATCTAAAGAGTATGGGACAATTATAAGTTTCCCAAACTCTGTGGTGTATAATTTATGCCTGTTGTTTACCAGTTCAACTCTGAAGCAACCGCAGTGAAACACTTGAATTATCAAAGAAAGTCATCTTTGGAATTCACAATTTACTGAAAACATAATACATTTAAAATGTTTTCAATTTTTCAACTTCGATAAGTCAAAAATTACTTAGATTCTATGGAGTAAATATCAATATATGTATATTAAACTGTCAAACCACACTCAATTGTTTTTTTCGTTAAAGTACAAATTATATTCTGGTCTTCAGAAGGTATGGGGGGGGGGGGATGTCAGTTCTACTCATGTTAATTCCTGCTCGTTTCGAGTTTAAACTGGTTATTTGTTGTTTCTGTTCGTTTTGGGTTTCATTTATTTATTGATGGTATTTTGTGGTTATTTTAAACTCGGAAGATTATTTGACTTTATTTCTGCTCATATTTGGTTTAATTAAGCTTTGTACTTTTCCTTGAAAAACTTATTTTGTGGAAAGTTTTTTTTTTATTTATTTCTGTTCGTTTTTTATTCTCATAGTCTTTTTCATCGAAAAAATTAAATACTGTAATATTTTAAATCTTTTCAGTTGTTTTTCTTCTATAAGATTCATAGTTTGGCTAGCTATTTGTATATAGGAAAAACTAAAACTTAATATAATTCCTAAGAAATTGTATCTATGCTCTTTGAAAACCTGGATACACTTAGTCTACACTTACACAGTAGTAATAGTAGTAGCGTTGAAAGTTTCAACTTAATACCCTCAGTTGTTCTTGGGATATTGCTGACTGCTGAGTTGTTTCATTGGCAACCAGCATACACATTGTGCCTCTGGATTTAGTTTTAAAGCCACTTTTAGTTTAAAGCACAAGGGGCAAATTACGTAACTGTGGGGGGTTCACAAGCCAGATATCCCTAGAGACATAGTTCCTGGACCGTTCAACTATGATGAACAAAATGGCTATTTAAAAATTGGATGTATAAGGAAAATAATGGGCTTGGGAGGAGGGCTAATTGCCCTCAGATAAATTTCGGCTCTTAAAAAGGGAACTAGAATATTTAGTTTGCAATCGAATTAGCTCCTTTAAAAATATCAATGATATAATTGTCTATGATAGCGCTTCGCTGCCTATGATGTTGATTATATGCCCTTGTGAAAACCTGCATGCATATAGTTTTTCTCTTTCATTGAAACTCCCCCTAAACGTTAACTAAAAGTTTCACCTCAATACTCTCAGCGTCATTAGTCGCAGCAATCGCAGTAGCAGCATTAATTTTATTTAAGTAGTGTGTTCTGTCTAGTTCAAAATCCAGGGGAGTTGTCTTTGGTCAATTGGATGGCTTTCTTCAATCCCTATCAGACTTGGATTTTGGATACGATGCTGTCTTGATAGAAACCACAGCCGACGGCTTACAAGATCATGTCTTCAAGACTATGGGGCACATTGGGCTTACCATAAGCAGTTCAAAGACTAAAGTGATGGTCGTCAACCATTCTGCTCCATGTCAAATCATTATGGACGACAAACCAATTGAAAACGTCGAGGAATTCAAGTACCATGGACCTATTTTAATACCAGATAATCGAGTTGGAAAAGATCTTTCTGCCCGGATATTAAAGGCTTGGGGAGTGTATATCAGTGTTAAAAAAGTGATATGGGCCAGATGGGAGATCTCGACGGAAACCAAAGTCAGAGTCAACATAGCATTCGTGTCTTGTACTACTGTAAACTTGCAAGACATGGCCGCTCAAGGCTGAAGAGGCAAGAGCTCTGGACGCTTTCGATTACCGCTGCCTTCACTATATACTCTTAATCAACAGATGGTCTGGAATTTCCAACAGTGAAATATGAAGCCGCTGTTGCCAGGATGAAGAGCTATCCATTATCATCAAAAGACGTCTCCTCAAACTGCTCGGCCATACCTTGCGTTACGACAAAGATACAATGTGTCGCGAGGTCCTTATCTGTAAGCCAGAACCATCCTGGAGATAACATCGGAGGGGACAGAAGAAAAGTCTTAGGCAAAAATTCAAAGAGGACCTTGAGTCGGGAAGGTTTCCGTAGGCATGGTAGGAAATGGGACGGGAACTTGCTGAAGACTGCTGGGGAAGCTGCAGCCGACAGATCGAAGTAGTCATCGAAGGCAATTTCAAAGTTCATTGGTGCCAGGAAGGACGGTTCTTCGTCTTGTTCCCGCCTAAAGTAAATTCAAATCTGCCACAACTTACCCTGAAAGGTCCATCTTAATAATGTAAGCCGTTCTTGAGATCTTAACTTGCTTAGTGGCAATAGTTGTAGCAACAGAATACACAGAGCACCTTTGGTTTTCTTTAATAACCCCATTGAACACACGCTGAAAGTCTCAACTATAAGCCGTTAATACCATAATACCATAAACCGTTCCTTAAGCATAGCTCCTCTTAAACATAAACCTCTTCACAACCTGTATGCGCATAGCGTGATCCAGTTTAATTCAATGCTAAATCAATGTTTTCCAAATATTTCATGTTAATACCCTTAGCTTTAGTAACTGTAGTAGTACTACCCCATTGAACACACGCTGACAGCCAGAGAATATAGTAACAGCCAGAGAATTAATCGTAGTAGCCTTAGCTTTAGTAGCAGCAGTAATAGTAGTAGCCGTAGTAGTATTGGTATTGGTAGTATGAGTAGAAACAGTAGTATTAGGATACAAATATTGTCTTTTGGTTAGTTCAACCCCTTCCCCCCCCCCCCCAACGTAACCTGTAAGTTTCAACTTCACACACTAAACGCTCCGTCAGGCAAGGTCGTATGCTGTCTCCAAATATTTTTAAAACAGTGATTGCAGACTGTTTGCGATTGTTGTCTCCTATTGTGTTTAAAAAAAATGCTGGTATTAGTCATATTGCTTATGCTGATAAAGTACTAGTAGTTAGTCATACTAGGTCGGGCCTCACTAATACCGAACATATCACCGAATCTACACATTCTGCTTAGTGCTTTGTGCAAACTTTGACCTTCTGTAAACGTTACTAGATGCGAGTTTCTTTGTTTTAATATTTCTAACTAGCTCTGCTCTTCCTTTACAAGTGGGTACAGTCCTACTCAAGTATGTTTCAAAGATGAAATGGCTTGGCATTACTTTTTCTGTTAGACTTTCGGCGACATCTTCGTCTCTGGCTGCTAGTGCTCTATAGTGTATTCGTATCTCGTATTGTAAAATCTCACCAAATAGAGGAAGGTACAGTCGCCGAGGCTTATGTAAACTTTACCGTTGGGATTCTTTTCATTTTCCCCACAGTATTCCCTGAAAATCTCACCTTCATACCCTTTGGCCAGGTTGTAATAGTAGTCATAGTAGTAGTGTTCGTACTAGTAGTAGTATAAACGGTAATAGGACAAATACTAGTAGCAACAGTAGTATTAACGTATTGCATTTTGGTCAGTTGAACATCCCTCTCACAAAGTCCTGGAACTTTTAATTTAATAGAATTAGCCGTTGCTATGACATTACTGATATGTCGTTTTAATAGCCTGTATATTCATATAAATCGTGAAGTTTTCATTTTAATGTTCTTAGCCTTACAAATAGTTGCAACTGAAGTAGTAATAGCAAAAAAGTACTGGTAGTAGCATTAGTTGTAGCGCGCACAAATTGCCTTTTGGGTAATAGATCTTCCCCTTTAAGTATTCTCCGAAAGTTCCAACATAATATTTAGTTAAAATTTCCCCTCAATATTCTGTCAAATTTTCATCTTCATACGCTTAGCCTTAATAGTGATAGTAAAATAATAGCAGCGGTAGTAGTTAAAGAAATAGTAGCAGTAATAATGTTGTATTAGTAATAGTAGCAGCATTAATATAATTAGCAGCATGCACATGTTGCCTTTTGGTCAGTTGAATATCCCCTTCTAATACCCCTGAAGTTTCATCTTGATACGGTAAGCCATTCCAAGTATATCATTGATACACCCTTTTGACAATCTATACGGACATAATACGTTATGATTTAGTTCAACTTTCCCCTCAACATCGCCAGGGGACTAAATTAAATACAAGACCTAGACAAATTACAGCAGTTGTAGCAAACAATAGGATTATTTCGCAACAGAATATTTAACTTCATGTTCATTTCATTTTATCCAGTTGCTTTGGTGTTCTCATTGAGGCAACTCTATTAGCTTCTGCGACCTTACTTGTTTGTTTTTAGGTTATTTGAGTTTTTATCAGTGTTGAAGACGCCTTGTTTCATACAGGCAAAATATCCGCGTCGTTTTATTTTTATCTTTTATTTCAACTGACCGTAACTCCGTTTGTTTGTTCATCGTTGAGATTTCTCTCTATGTTGTTCTTTGTCAGTAGTAGTACCCACATCCATTCTTAAGATACGCATTTGATAATCTTTTGATAATCTGCATGCACATAGTGTGTTTTGATGTTGTTCAAATTTCCCCTCAATATTCTGTCAAATTTTCACTTTCATAAGCTTAGCCTTATTAGTACTAGTACCATAGCAGTAGTGGTAGTAATAGGAGCAATAGTAGCAGTAATATTATTGTATTAGCAGTTGTAGTAATAGTAGTAGGAACAGTATTGATAACAGTAGTAGCATGTACATGTTGCCTTTTTGTCAGTTGAACATCCCCCTCATGATGCCCCAGAAGTTACATCTTGATACGATAACTCGCTCCAAAAATATCACAGATATGACCTTTTGACAATCTATACACACGTAATACGTTTTGATTTAGTTCAACTTTCGCCTTAACATTTCCTCAGATGTTCATTTCAATATCCTCAGCATTGGTAGTACTCGCTACGGAAGCAGCAGTTTTAATGGTAGCAGTAGTAGTAGTAGCGTGCAAGTATTGCCTTTCTGGTCAAATGATCATCTCTCCTATCATTTCCTGGAAGTTAAAAATCAATATACTCAGTCACTCCTGAGTGAAGTCCTTTTGACAACCCTTATGCGCATAAAATGTTTGTATTTAGTTCAACACTCCCCTCAAAATTCTCTGAAAAGCTCACCTAAATGCCCTTGCCCTTAGTCTTTTTGAAAAGTAAAGGTCGAACATGCCTAGCTTATATACTATATGTAAACAACGGACGAATTGCCTAACTTACATCCCTTGCTCTGAAGGCTGTGGGGGGGGACTTCTCCAAGGACATAATTACTTGACCTTTCAACTGTGCTGAACAAAATAGCTATCTCAAAATTTTTATTGGATGTGTTTTGGGAAATGATGGGCGTGTGGGGGGGGGGGGCTGGTTGCCCTAAAATTATTTTTGAAAAAGGGCACTCTTAAAAAAGGCACTCGGACTTTTAATATTAACAAAAAACTTACATGCCTCCGGGAGTAGTAAGTATCTATTGAATTCTGATACTTTATGTTCCCTGGCAGCTTTCCAAGACAGATTAACAGACTAGTTATTTGGAAAGGTTTTTTAGGGAAAGCTGTCAATCACCCATGTGTTATCCACAGTTCCATTTTTGAAGTCTGTGGAAACAGTTTGACGTGTTCGGTGAGATTACGTTCCTTGGCGTTTGATGGACATTTGCAAAAAAGGGGTAATTAGTGATTGGATAATTTTTTAACGTGAAATCTCTGAATAAAATATTTTTGGAACATGTACTTGACGATGGATAAAAGGGTTAAGGTGATTAGCAATTACGAGTAAGGATCCCCCCACTGGTTCCTGGCAGTAGGCTACGCATATCAAATTGCTGTACTGTGGGTTAGGTAACATGATTAAACACGCTTTTACAATCGGAATTCATTGATTGACATTTGCAAAAAAGGGGTAATTAGTGATTGGATAATTTTTTAACGTTAAGGGTCAATTTTGGAGGGAAAACCAAAAATACTCAGAATCGAAAATCAATGGGATCTACCTCAAGGGCAAGGCTCAGAGGCCCTTCCTTCCTCCATTTCTGAGGGCAGGGGAGGGGGGAGGGGGTTTAATTTTGGAGGGAAAACCAAAAATACTCAGAATCGAAAATAAACGGGATCTGCCTCAAGGGGAAGGCTCAGAGGCCCTTCATTCCTCCATTTCTGATCGCGGGGGGGGTAAATTTTGGAGGTAAAACCAAAAATACTCAGAATCAAAAATAATTGGGATCTGCATCAAGGGAAAGGCTCAGTGGCCCTTCGTTCCCCCTTTTCTGAGGGCAGGGGAGGGGGGGAGGTCAATTTTGGAGGGAAAATCAAAAATACTCAGAATCGAAAATAAATGGGATCTGCCTCAAGGGGAAGGCTCAGAGGCCCTTTGTTCCCCCATTTCTGAGAGCAGGGGAGGGGGGGGGGGGTCAATTTTGGAGGGAAAATCAAAAATACTCAGAATCGAAAATAAAGCGTGATCTGCCTCAAGGGGAAGGCTCAGAGGCCAATTTTGGAGAGGAAAGAAAAATGCTCAGAATCGAAGATAATTTCCATTCATCTTAGTTTTTAACGATGCTACTTATTTCTAGTTGAAAATACTTATTTTTTAATTTAATTGGGAATGAAAAGTCAAACTCTAACATAAAGAACAAGTTATTTTGGAGGGGGTATCTGATGAAATAATTTAGGTCGTATGATCAATTTAATTTATTTTTTAAATTCAATAGTTTTTCAGTAAGGACATTCGATATCCTAAAAGTGTCTGATTAAAACTTTTACCTTGAGCATCGATGTTGTTAGCAGAATTTCAAAAAAGGATCGTTTATGAGGGCTGGCGTATCTGATGAAATAATTTAGGTCGTGCTGTCAATTTAATTTATTTTTTAATTCAGTAGTTTTTCAGTAAGGACACTCGATATCCTAAAAGTGTTTGATTCAAACTTTTACCTTGAGCATCGATGTTGTTAGCAGAATTTCAAAAAAGGATCGTTTATGAGGGCTGGCGTTTCTGATGAGATAATTTAGGTCGTATGATCAATTTAATTTTTTTTTTAATTCAGTAGTTTCTCAGTAAGGACACTCGATATCCTAAAAGTGTTTGATTCAAACTTTTACCTTGAGCATCTATGCTGTTAGCAGAATTTCAAAGAAGGATCGTTTATGAGTGCTGGCGTATCTGATGAAATAATTTAGGTCGTATTATCCATTTAATTTATTTTTTAATTCAGTAGTTTTTTTTAGTAAGGACACTCGATATCCTAAAAGTGTTTGATTCAAACTTTTACCTTGAGAATCGATGTTGTTGGGTCCCAGTCCACCAGCCTGAATGGTGGAAATCCACTAGCTCAGTATTGGCGTCTTAGTCCACCTGAATGGTGGAAATCTACTAGCTCAGTATTGGGGTCTCAGTCCACCAGCCTGAATGGTGGAAATTCACTAGCTCAAAATTGGGGTCTCAGTCGACCAGCCTGAATGGTGGAAATTCACTAGCTCAGAATAGGGGTCTTAGTCCACCAGCCTGAATTGTTGAAATTCACTAGCTCAGAACTGGGGTCTTAGTCAGTGTTCAGACTGGAGCGTTGGGGTCCGACTATCTGGGCTTTATATGTCAAGGTCTGAATGTTAAGCGATGGACATGAGCTCGATTGGGACCCCATTGTGAAAATGGAAAACAAAAAACAAAAATATATTGTTGGTATGTGTGTAGAGCATGGCATGGTTACCGCTAGAGCAACAGTCTAACCCTTGACGGTTTTAGGTATCCGTGAATAAGTTCTAAGACTAGAGTGGAAGATGGGACAAATTTTTGGAGGTGCCCACCTCACCTGCCCAGAGTCTCAGGCAGGTGACCCTAAATTTGAAAAAGTGAAAATTGGCTCAGATTTTCTAAACTGAGCTGAGACAATGAATAGATACTATAGGGAAAGTGATTGGAGACGCTGGGCATCCGTGAACAAGTGCTAAATTGAGAGAGGAATTTGGGACAATATTTGGGGGTGCCCACCCGCCCAGAGTCTCCGGCAGGTGACCCAAATATTTAAAAAACACACAAAGCCGACAGACACAAAGAGACGAATCACACACAGAGAGGACAAACACACAAAAACGACACATAGAGACGACACATGCACAGAGACGATACACACATACAGAGTCAACACACACACAGAGACGAGACATACACACAGAAATGACAAACACACATAGAGACGACACACACAAAGAGACATCACACACACACAGATACAAAACACACATAGAGACGACACACACATAGAGACAACATACAAACACACACAGACAACAACCACAAAGATACGACACACACAGAGACTACACACTCAAATTGACTAATTACACATATACAAGACACACACAAAGAGAATACACACAAACAGAGACGACAAACATAGAGACACGACACACACAAAGAGAATACACAAACAAAGAGAGTACTCACACATAAAAACGACACACACACAGAGACGACAAACACACAGAGACGACACACAAAGAGAGACGACACGCACACAGAGACGACAAACAAACAGAGACAACACACACACACAGATACAGAAACACACAAAGAGACGACACACGCACAGAGAGGACAAACACACACAAACGACATACACACAGAGACGACACACACAGAGAGATAACCCACACATAGAGATGTCTGACACACATAGACGAAGCACATACAGAGATGACACAAGCACAGACACGGAACACACACATAGACAACTCACCCAGAGAGAGGTCAAACACACAGAGATAAGAGACACAAAGAGACGAATCACACACAGAGAGGACAAACACACAGAAACGACACATAGAGACGACATATGCAGAGAGACGATACACACACACAGAGAGACGAGACACACACACAGAAATGACAAACACACATAGAGACGACACACACAAAGAGACATCACACACACACAGATACGAAACACACATAGAGACGACACACACATAGAGACAACACACACACAGAGACAACATCCACACAGAGACGACACACACACACACACACAGAGACGACACACACACAGAGACGGCACACTCAAAGTGACGACTTACACAAAGAGACGACACACACACAGAGACGACAAGCACACAGAAACGACACACACACACGCAGAGACGACACACACATAGAGACAACACAGACACAGAGACGACACAAACACAGAGACGACAACACATAGAGAGACGACACGCACAGAGAGACGACAAACACACAGAGACAACACACACACAGATACGAAACACCCACAGAGACGACACATGCACAGAGACGACACACACAAACAGAGTCCACTCACACACAGAGAGGACAAACACACAGAGACGACAGACACAAAGACATTACACCCCCCCACACAGCACACACACACACAACCCACCCCGAGAGACTGCACTTACACAGAAACGATACACACACACAGAGCCAACGAAATCATAGAGACGAGACATGGCGTATCTGATGAAATAATTTAGGTCATATGATCAATTTAATTTTTTTTTTAATACTGTAGTTTTTTTTAGTAAGGACACTCAAGACAACACGCACACAGAGAGAACACACACACACAAATACGAAACACACACAGAGACGACATACTCAAAGTGACGACTTACACATTGAGACGAAAGACACACACACAGAGAGAGACGACAAACGCACAGAGACGAGACACATAGAGAGACGACACACACACACACAGAGACGAAAAACACACACAGACAACACACACACAAAGAGATGACACACACACACACAGATACGAAACACACAAAGAGACGACACACGCACGGAGTTTCTGACCGTTTAAGTTTTGATGTTAGTGTTGTCAGTCAAAAGCTATAAGCTTGAGAAAAGAGCTTGAGAAAATTGCCTGATTATCGAAAAATGGGGAAACACCCTCCAAAAGTCGACAGGAAAGCCCCCCTCCGGCGCGCCTATAATCAGGCAATTTTCTCAAGCTCTTTTCTCAAGCTCATAGCTTTTGACTGACAACACTAACATCAAAACTTCAACGGTAAGAAGCTCCGTGCGTGTGTCGTCTCTTTGTGTGTTTCGTCTCTGTATTTGTGTATGTGTGTGTCATCTCTTTGTGTGTGTTATATCTGTGTGTGTGTTGTCTCTCTGTGTGGGTGTGTCGTCTCTCTATGTGTCTCGTCTCTGTGTGTTTGTCGTCTGTGTGTGTGTGTGTGTGTGTCGTCTCTATGTGTAAGTCGTCACTTTGAGTTTGTCATCTCTGTGTGTGTGTCGTCTCTGTGTGTGTTTCATATCTGTGTGTGTGTTCTCTCTGTGTGCGTGTTGTATTGTGTGTACTTACTAAAAAAAACTACGGTATTAAAAAAAAAAAAATTAAATTGATAATACTACCTAAATTATTTCATCAGATAATCCAAGTCTCGTCTCTCTGTGTGTGTTGACTCTGTGTGTGTGTGTATCGTCTCTCTGCACGTGTCGTCTCTATGTGTCGTTTCTATGTGTTTGTCCTCTCTGTGTGTGATTCGTCTCTTTGTGTCTGTCGTCTCTGTGTGTTTGTCCTCTCTGTGTGTGAGTGGACTTTGTGTTTGTGTGTCGTCTCTGTGCATGTGTCGTCTCTGTGGGTGATTCGTATATGTTTGTACGTTGTCTCTGTGTGTTTGTCATCTCTGTGTGCGTGTCGTCTCTCTATGTGTTGTCGTCTCTGTGTGGGTGTCGTCTCTGTGTTGTCTCTATGTGTGTGTCGTCTCTGTGTGTGCGTTTGTGTGTGTGCGTGTGTCGTTTATGTTTGGTTGTCGTCTCTCTGTGTGTGTGTCGTCTCTATGTGTAAGTCGTCACTTTGAGTGTGTCGTCTCTGTGTGTGTGTCGTCTCTGTGTGTGTGTGTCGTCTCTGTGTGGGTGTTGTCTCTGCGTGTGTGTTGTCTCTATGTGTGTGTCGTCTCTATGTGTGTTTCGTATCTGTGTGTGTGTGACGTCTCTTTGTGTGTGTCGTCTCTATGTGTGTTTGTCATTTCTGTGTGTGTGTCTCGTCTCTCTGTGTGTGTTGACTCTGTGTGTGTATCGTCTCTGTGCATGTGTCGTCTCTATGTGTCGTTTCTGTGTGTTTGTCCTCTCTGTGTGTGACTCGTCTCTTTGTGTCTTTAGTCTCTGTGTGTTTGTCCTCTCTGTGTGCTAGTGGACTCTGTGCTTGTGTGTCGTCTCTGTGCATGTGTCGTCTCTGTGGATGTTTCGTATCTGTGTGTCTGTCATCTCTGTGTCTGTGTTGTGTCTATGTGTGTGTCGTCTCTAAGTGTGTGTGTTGTTTCTGTGTGTTTGTCCTCTCTGTGCGTGTGTCGTCTCTTTGTGTGTTTCGTATCTGTGTGTGTGTTGTCTCTGTGTGTTTGTCGTCTCTGTGTGCGTCTCGTCTCTCTCTGTTTGTCGTCTCTGTGTGTGTGTCGTCTCTGTGTGTGTGTCATCTCTATTTGTAAGTCGTCTCTGTGTGAGTGTCGCCTGTGTGTGTGTGTCGTCTCTCTATCGTTGTCGTTTCTGTGTGTGTGTCGTCTCTATGTGTAAGTCGTCACTTTGAGTGTGTCGTCTCTGTGTGTGTGTGTGTCGTCTCTGTTTGTATGTTGTCTCTGTGTGTGGGTGTGTTTTGTCTCTATGTGTGTTTCGTCTCTATGTGTGTTTCGTATCTGTGTGTGTGTGACGTCTCTTTGTGTGTGTCGTCTCTATGTGTGTTTGTCATTTTTGTGTGTGTGTCTCGTCTCTCTGTGTGTGTTGACTGTGTGTGTGTGTGTATTGTCTCTGTGAATGTGTCGTCTCTATGTGTCGTTTCAGTGTGTTTGTCCTCTCTGTGTGTGATTCGTCTCTTTGTGTATGTCGTCTCTGTGTGTTTTTTTAATTTTTGGGTCACTTGCCAGAGACTCTGGGTGGGTGGGCACCCCCAAATTATGTCCCAAATTCCTCTCTCAATTTAGCACTTGTTCACGGATACCCAGCGTCTCCAATCAGTTTCCCAATAGTATCTATTCATTGTCTCAGCTCAGTTTAGAAAATCTGAGCCAATTTCCACTTTTTCAAATTTAGGGTCACTTGCCTGAGACTCTGGGCAGGTGAGGTGGGCACCTCCAAAAATTTGTCCCAACTTCCACTCTCGCCTTAGAACTTATTCACGGATACCTAAAACCATCAACGGTTAGACTGTTGCCCTAGCGGTAACCATGCCATGCTCTACACACACATACCAACAATATATTTTTGTTTTCCATTTTCACAATGGGGTCCCAATCGAGCTCATGTCCATCACTTAGCATTCAGACCTTGACAAATAAAGCCCAGATAGTCGGACCCCAACGCTCCAATCTGAACACTGACTAAGACCCCAATTCTGAGTTAGTGAATTTCAACCATTCAGGCTGGTGGGCTAAGACCCCAATTCTGAGCTAGTTAATTTCCACCATTCAGGCTGGTGGACTAAGACCCCAATTCTGAGCTAGTGGATTTCCACCTTTCGGGCTGGTGGACTTAGACCCCAATACTGAGCTAGTGTATTTCCACCATTCAGGCTGGTGGACTAAGACCCCAATACTGAGCTAGTGGATTTCAACCATTCACACTGGTGGACTGGGACCCAACAACATTGATTCTCAAGGTAAAAGTTTGAATCAAACACTTTTAGGACATCGAGTGTCCTTACTGAAAAAAACTACTGGATTAAGTCTCTTTGTGTGTTTCGTATCTGTGTGTGTGTGTCGTCTCTTTGTGTGTGTGTTGTCTCTGTGTGTTTGTCGTCTCTCTGTGTGTGTGTGTCGTCTCTCTATGTGTCTCGTCTCTGTGTGTTTGTCGTCACTGTGTATGTGTGTGTGTGTGTCTGTCGTCTCTATGTGTAAGTCGTCACTTTGAGTATGTCGTCTCTGTGTGTGTGTCGTCTCTGTGTGTGTTTCGTATCTGCGTGTGTGTGTTCTCTCTTTTTGTGTGTTGTCTTGAGTGTCCTTACTAAAAAAACAACTGTATTAAAAAAATAAATTAAATTGATCATAAGACCTAAATTTTTTCATCAGATACGCCATGTCTCGTCTTTCTGTTTGTGTTGACTCTGTGTTTGTGTATTGTTTCTGTGCATGTGCCGTCTCTATGTCTCGTTTCTGTGTGTTTGTCATCTCTGTGTGTGATTCGTCTCTTTGTTTGTGTGGTGTCTGTGTGTTTGTCGTCTCTGTGTGTGAGTGGACTCTGTTTGTGTGTGTCGTATCTGTGCATGTGTCGTCTCTGTGGGTGTTTCGTATCTGTGTGTGTGTTGTCTCTGTGTGTTTGTCGTCTCTGTGTGCGTGTCGTCTCTCTATGTGTTGTCGTCTCTGTGTTTGTGTCGTCTCTGTGTCTGTGTTTTCTCTATGTGGGTGTCGTCTCTGTGTGTGTGTGTGTGTGTCGTTTATGTGTGCTTGACGTGTCTGTGTGTGTGTCGTCTCTATGTGTAAGTCGTCACTTTGAGTGTGTCGTCTCTGTGTGTGTGTCGTCTCTGTGTGTGTGTGTGTCGTCTCTGTGTGTATGTTGTCTCTGTGTGTGTGTTGTCTTTCTGTGTATGTCGTCTCTCTTTTTGTTTGGTATCTGTGTGTGTGTCACGTCTCTGTGAGTGTGGCGTCTCTATGTGTGTTTTGTATTGTCTGTGTGTGTGTCTCCTTTCTCTGTGTGTGTGTATAATCTCTCTGAATATGTCGTTTCTTTGTGTTTATCATCTCTGTGTGTGTGAGTCGTATCTTTTTGGCTGTCGTCTATGTGTGTGTTTCGTCTGTGTGTGTGTGTCGTCTCTGTGTGCGTGTCGTCTCTCTATGTGTGTTGTCTCTGTGTGTTTGTCGTCTCTGTGTGTGTGTCGTCTCTATGTGTAAGTCGTCACTTTGTGTGTGTCGTCTCTGTGTGTGTGTCGTCTCTCTATGTGTGTCATCTCTGTGTGTTTGTCGTCTCTGTGTTTGTGTCGTCTCTATGTGTAAGTCGTCACTTTGTGTGTGTCGTCTCTGTGTGTGTCGTCTCTGTGTGGATGTTGTCTCTGTGTGTGTGTATGTTGTCTCTATGTGTGTGTTGTCTCTATGTGTGTTTCGTATCTGTGTGTGTGTGATGTCTATTTGTTTGTGTCGTCTCTATGTGTGTTTGTCATTTCTGTGTGTGTCTCGTTTCTCTTTGTGTGTTGACTCTGTGTGTGTGTGTATCGTCTCTGTGCATGTGTCGTCTCTATGTGTCTTTTCTGTGTGTTTGTCCTCTCTGTGTGTGATTCGTCTCTTTGTGTCTGTCGTCTCTGTGTGTTTTTTTAATTTTTTGGTCACCTGCCGGAGACTCTGGGCGGGTGGGCGCCCCCAAATATTGTCTTAAATTCCTCTCTCAATTTAGCACTTGTTCACGGATGCCCAGCGTCTCCAATCACTTTCCCAATAGTATCTATTCATTGTCTCAGCTCAGTTTAGAAAATCTGAGCCAATTTCCACTTTTTCAAATTTAGGGTCACTTGCCTGAGACTCTGGGCAGGTGAGGTGGGCACCTCCAAAAATTTTTCCCAACTTCCACTCTAGCCTTAGAACTTATTCACAGATACCTAAAACCGTCAAGGGTTAGACTGTTGCCCTAGCGGTAACCATGCCATGTTCCACACACATACCAACAATATATTTTTGTTTTTTGCTTTCCATTTTCACAATGGGGTCTCAATCGAGCCCATGTCCATCGCTTAGCATTCAGACCTTGACAAATAAAGCCCAGATAGTCGGACCCCAGCGCTCCAGCCTGAACACTGACTAAGACCCCCATTCTGAGCTAGTGAATTTCAACAATTCAGGCTGGTGGACTAAGACCCCAATTCTGAGCTAGTGAATTTCCACCATTCAGGCTGGTCGACTGAGACCCCAATTTTGAGCTAGGGAATTTCCACCATTCAGGCTGGTGGATTGAGACCCCAATACTGAGCTAGTGGATTTCCACCATTCAGGTGGACTAAGACCCTAATACTGAGCTAGTGGATTTCCACCATTCAGGCTGGTGGACTGGGACCCAACAACATCGATTCTCAAGGTAAAAGTTTGAATCAAACACTTTTAGGATATCGAGAGTCCTTACTGAAAAAAACTACTGAATTAAAAAATAAATTAAATTGATCATACGACCTAAATTATTTCATCAGATACGCCAGCACTCATAAACAATCCTTTTTTGAAATTCTGCTAACAGCATGGATGCTCAAGGTAAAAGTTTGAATCAAACACTTTTAGGATATTGAGTGTCCTTACTGAAAAACTACTGAATTAAACAATAAATTAAATTGATCATACGACCTAAATTATCTCATCAGATACGCCAGCCCTCATATACGATCCTTTTTTAAAATTCTGCTAACATCATCGATGCTCAAGGTAAAAGTTTGAATCAAACACTTTTAGAATATCGAGTGTCCTTTCTGAAAAACTATTGAATTAAAAAAATAAATTAAATTGATCATACGACTTAATTTATTTCATCAGATGCCCTCTCCAAAATACCTTGTTATTTATGTTAGTTTGACGTTTCATTCCCAATTAAATTAAAAAATAAGCATTTTCAAATCGAAATAAGGAGCATCGTTAAAAACTAATATGAATGGAAATTATCTTCAATTCTGAGCATTTTTGTTTCCCCTCCAAAATTGACCCCCCCCCACCCCTGCCCTCAGAAATGGGGGAAGGAGGGACCCCTGAGCCTTGCCCTTGAGGCAGATCCCATTTATTTTCGATTCTGAGTATTTTTGGTTTTCCCTCCAAAATTGCCCCCCTTCCATGCCCTCAGAAATGGAGGAAGAAGGGGCCTCTGGGCCTTGCCCTTGAGGCAGATCCCGTTTATTTTCGATTCTGAGTATTTTTGGTTTTCCCTCCAAAATTGACCCTCCCCCCTCCCCTGCTCTCAGAAATGGGGGAACAAAGGGCCTCTGAGCCTTCCCCTTGAGGCAGATCCCATTTATTTTCGATTCTGAGTATTTTTGATTTTCCCTCCAAAATTGACCCCCCCTCCCCTGCCCTCAGAAATGGGGGAACGACGGGCCTCTGAGCCTTCCCCTTGAGGCAGATCACGCTTTATTTTCGATTCTGAGTATTTTTGATTTTCCCTCCAAAATTGACCCCCTCCTCCCCTGCCCTCAGAAATGGGGGAATGAGGGGCCTCTGAGCCTTGCCCTTCAGGCGGATCCCGTTTGTTTTCAATTCTGAGCATTTTTGGTTTTCCCTCCAAAATTGACCCTCCCCCCTCCCCAGCCCTCAGAAATGGAGGAAGGAGGGGCCTCTGAGCCTTGCCCTTGAGGCAGATTCCATTTATTTTCGATTCTGAGTATTTTTGGTTTTCCTTCCAAAATTAACCCCCCCCCCTGCGATCAGAAATGGAGGAACGAAGGGCCTCTGAGCCTTCCCCTTGAGGCAGATCCCGTTTATTTGCGATTCTGAGTATTTTTGGTTTTCCCTCCAAAATTGACCCCCCCCTCCCCCCCCTCACCTGCCCTCAGAAATGGAGGAAGGAGGGGCCTCTGAGCCTTGCCCTTGAGGTAGATCCCATTAATTTTCGATTCTGAGTATTTTTGGTTTTCCCTCCAAAATTGACCCTTCACGTTAAAAAATTATCCAATCACTAATTACCCCTTTTTTGCAAATGTCAATCAATGAATTCCGATTGTAAAAGCGTGTTTAATCCTGTTACCTAACCCACAGTACAGCAATTTGATATGCGTAGCCTACTGCCAGGAACCAGTGGGGGGATCCTTGCTCGTAATTGCTAATCCCCTTAACCCTTTTATCCATCGTCAAGTACATGCTCCAAAAATATTTTATTCAGAGATTTCAGGTTAAAAAATTATCCAATCACTAATTACCCCTTTTTTGCAAAAGTCTATCAAACGCCAAGGAACGTAATCTCACCGAACACGTCAAACTGTTTACACAGACTTCAAAAATGGAACTGTGGATAACACATGGGTTATTGACAGCTTTCCCTAAAAAACCTTTCCAAATAACTAGTCTGGTAAGCTGTCTTGAAAAGCTGCCAGGGAACATAAAGTATCAGAATTCAATAGATACTTACTACTTCCGGGGCATAACTTACAAACCCATACCCAGGCTCTGGGGTGTTGTGTCAGCCCTGGAGCCATTGTTATGTGATCTTTGGATAACTTTGAACAAAATAGCTATCTCAAAATTTCAATCAGATGCATTTGGAGAAAAATGGGTGTGGGGGAGGGCTATTTGCCCTCCAATCACTTTTGACTCTTAAAAAGACCACTAGAACTTTCAATTTCTAATCGAATAAGCTCCGTTCGAAGTTTCTATGACAACTTCTTCTATACGAAGTGTCTTGTTAAAAAAAAAATAATAATAATACATTGTGCCCACTTCGCTGTTTACTTAGGCAGTTCTATTTTGCTGCCTAAGAATTTATGTGACCAAAAACAAATTATATGCGTAAAACATTAGTAATCGATCTTTTTTATTGAAAAATAGATTTTCTCCTCGTTATTTGCTACAATACTCTTACATGTATTTTGCAGCTACTGACGATGGGGACGATGATTGTTGGGGGGGGGGGGTTGGCTGATTAGAAGAAATCCACTAGCAGCAGTGATCTCGTCTATGGGGAATTGGTTTTTAAAATACATTAAAAAATTGTTTTCTTTCAGGAAACGCAAGGGCAAGAAGCCGCATCAGCAATAGGTTGGCTGCCCCTAACATCCCTGGTAATATTTATCGCCGCTTTTTCTATTGGATTTAACAACATCCCCTTCCTAATTATGGGAGAGATTTTACCTTCTCGCTTCCGAGCTCTTCTTGGACCCCTTTCATCTTCTTTCAACTTAATTATGACATTCACAGTTGTGAGAACATTCCCAATAATGGCAGACTCGGCGGGAAAATATGGTGCGTTTTGGTTTTATATGGCATGCTGTATTGTGGCCGTATTTTTTGTGTATTTTTGCCTACCAGAAACAAAGGGAAAATCATTAGAAGAGATTGAAAAGATGTTTGGAGGAGGTTTCGCTTGTCAAGACGTGGAGAATCCAAAATCCATACCAGAAGTTGAAATGCCACCAAGATTAATTTTAGGAAGATATGATTCTGAGGATGAAGACGAGGATGATGGAAGATTGGCCCCTACTATTGCATAGAGTGAGAGACACTAAAAACTGGATATGACCAGAAACTATTGTTATTCAAAATCATATTCTAGATATTCCTTTTTTATAGGACTTGAATTGATTCCAATATATATGATAAGTTATATTTGCTAAATAAATTTCTTTCTACGCCATGGAAGATATTAAATTTAGAAATGTCGGTTTTACGGTTAGCATTTATTGGCTCCATGTATTCCATGATAAGGCCAGATAGACGTACAAAACCGTAGGTTACTGAAAATGCTTGGCACTTGGCACAGTATTACATAACAAATTAGGCATTAAAATATTCTTATAGCTCTCCCTACTATAAAAATTGCAAACCATTGTGCAGCAAATAGGGGCATAAGAGCACTACATTTATGAGGAGCGGGTGAATGGATATTGTAATATTGGCAAAATTTCTACAAATGTGGGTATCAACATTTGTTGATCAAAAGTGATTGGAAGGCAACTTCCCCCCCCCACGCCCACTTTTACTCAAATAAATTTGATAAAATTTTGAAATTGCTATTTAAAATAGTTCAAAGATCAGATAACAAAAACTCCGAGGTCAACACAACCCCCCAGAGCCCGGGAGCAATAGTTGTAAGTTACATTTCGAGGGCCTATAAATTTTATGGAAGGGGTGGCCGTATATACTTAAGAGGGGGCTAACATGGTTGGAAATAAAAAGTTTTAGTTCCCTTTTTAAGAATCATAAGTGATCAGAGAGCAACTAGACACCCCTCCTTCCACCCTCTTTTCCCAACATACATATGATCAAAACTTTGAAATTGCTATTTTAAATAGTTCAAGGATCATATAACAAAAACTGCGAAGTCGACACAACCCCCCAGAGGCCAGAAACAATAGTTTTAAGTTACGCCCCAAGGGCACACGAGGCTTTTATGGAAAGGGTGGTCAGTAGTATCTATATACACAGTTTCACACCTACATTCACACCTACAAGAATATACAGTGTGGTATCACGTGGACATTGCAAAAAAAGCTGGCAAACCTTTACCTATAAAGTGCCCATGCATGTTTTGAAACAATAGTCAAGGTTGTATAAGACAATCATACTGTTTTTTTTTTTTTTTTTGCTATTGATTTCAATTGCACAAGGAATTTCACAAGAATATGTAACGTAGCTTCACGTGTACATTTAAAAAAAGCTGGCAACCTATAAAGTGGTCCAACATGTTTTGAGAGTATGGTCATGGTTGTATAAGACAACCAGACTAGGTTTTTGTTATTGATATCAACTGTACAAGAATGTGCAGCATAACCTTTTTTATTTTCTGGCATTATGACTTCCACACGGAAGTATCTATCATTTTGAGTTTCACACAGAAAGGTAAACTTTTCTGTAAATATACGAGCTATGATAAATTCCACATGCCCCTAACAGCTGTTTTGATTACAAAGTTAATGAGACGGGCATTTCATGTACGCGTGTGTATTTACTAAAGGGGGTAATTGTTGTAGAGAAAAAAAGAGGAGTTGGAAGGAAGGGGGTGCCCCCCTATGAATATTCTGAATAAATTTCAAGTGTAGGTAATAGTTGAAATTGTTTTTTTTTCATACATCGTATTTACAAAAAACAAAACATTTTTATGCATTAATAGCTTAACTGAACTTAACAATGCTATGAGTTAGACCCCTATTACGCCTTTTCCTTTTAAATGTTATTACTGATCCGAGTAAAAACGATACCAGTATACCTCATTCTTTTATTCTAACTTAACTTGTAGGAATAGGACTTCTAGAATAAGGATTCATTCCCTCGACTAAATCAGTTTATTCATGTATAATGATGAAACAGAGACTATTAAGTTTCAGTCTTTTTCTCATTCATCTTCTCTACCCACACATGATTCTATGTTTTTCCCTCTAATTAGGACGCATTCACCGGGCTTTTATTTATTCCATTCAATTAGTGTAAGCTAACTACAATATACTGAAATAATCGAAATTAAGTTTAGTGGGGTGTAAAAATAGTAGTTATTTCCTACCCGGTAAACATTTGACTTAAAATTCTTCATTGGAAGTAGTCAATTGCTAATGATATCTCCTCGACAGATATTTTTTTATTGTATGTTATAGCTATTAGCCAAACATTGCTCTGTGTTTGTCATACCAACTAGTAAATATTTATCGGGGTTTTATTTTTTCTGTTCAATTATTTTCAGTGTAAGCCAATATAATTACCTCATTCTTTTATTCTAACTTAACTTGTAGGAATAGGCCTTCTAGAATAAGGATTCATTCCCTCGACTAAATCAGTTTATTCATGTATAATGGTGAACAAAAGACTATTAATTCTCCGTATTCTCCTTCTTCTTCTTATCTAGCTAAACGTTGCGCTGTGTTTGTCACACCAACTAGTAAATATTTATTGGGCTTTTATTTATTCCGTTCAATGATTTTCAGTGTAAGCCAATATAATGCTAGAGGGTAAATTAAGTTTTGAGGGGGGGTACAAATGGTAGTTATTTAGTACCCGGTAAACATGTGACTTGAAATGCTTCATTAGAAAAAGGTTATTGCTAATGATACCTCCTCGACAGATATTTTTTTATTGTATTTTATAGCTATTAGCCAAACGTTGCTCTGTGTTTGTCACACCAACTAGTAAATATTTATCGGGGTTTTATTTTTCTGTTCAAGTATTTTCAGTGTAAGCCAATAAAATTACCTCATTCTTCTATTCTAACTTAACTTGTAGGACTAGGACTTCTAGAATAGGGATTCATTCTCTCGACTAAATCAGTTTATTCATGTATAATGGTGAACAAAAGACTATTAATTCTCCGTATTCTTCTTGTTCTAATTATCTAGCTAAACGTTGCGCTGTGTTTGCCACACCAACTAGTAAATATTAATCGGGCTTTTATTTTTTCCGTTCAATTAGTTTCAGTGTAAGCCAATATAATGCTAGGAGGGAAATTAAGTTTAAAGGGGGATAAAAGTGGTATTTATTTAGTACCCGATGAAAAGTTGACTTAAAATGCTTCATTAGAAATAGTTTATTGATAAGGATACATCCATAACAGATATTTTTTTATTGTATGTTAGAGCTGTTAGCCAAATGTAGCTCTGTGTTTGTCACACCAACTATTAAATATTTATTGGGCTTTTATTTTTTCAGTTCAATTATTTTCAGTGTAAGCCAATATAATAACCTCATTATTTTATTCTAAATTAACTTGTAGGAATAGGATTTCTAGAATAAGGATTCTTTCCCTCGACTAAATCAGTTTATTCATGTATAATGGTGAACAAAAGACTATTAATTCTCCGTATTCTTCTTCTTCTTCTTATCTAGCTAAACGTCAAGCTGTGTTTGTCATACCAATTAGTAAATATTTATCGGGCTTTTATTTTTTTTGTTCAATTATTTTCAGTGTAAGCCAATATAATGCTAGGAGGGAAATTAAGTATTGAGGGGGGTAAAATAGTACTTATATACTACTCTATAAACATGTGACTTAAAATTGTTTATTCTAAGTTGGTTATTAATAATGATATTTCCTCGACAGATATTTTTTTATTGTATTTTATAGCTATTAGCCTAACGTTGCTCTTTGTTTGTCACACCAACTAGTAAATATTTATCCATTTTTAAAAATGGTAGTTATTTAGTACCCGGTAAACATGTGACTAGAAAAGACTGAAATTGATTTTTACTCCCAGGACTCAGATATTCAGGCGTCAAGTCAAAAAGAGCAAAGCTCAATCATGAGACTGGCAGCACTGACATGAATTTGATGAGAGAAAGCGTAATTCACTATGCCCCACTAGCACTTTGTAGCGAGTTAGCTGTAGCTTCTATGGTAAACACCATTTATCAGAAAGCTTAGGGGGTTCAGCTGCACGGGAGGTTCAGTTGTATGTGGGTTCGATTATACGGGGAGTTCACTTGCACGGAGGTTCACTTGCACGATGGTTCAGTTACACGGGGTTTAGTTAAATTGGGTGGAGTTGCACGGGGGGGGGGGGGGGTGAGTTGCATGAGGGTTCATGTAAAGAGGGCTCAGTTGCACGAGGGTTTCTTTTGGACTTCGAAATTATTCAAATTTTTTTTACGTATCTTAAAATGACATAAAATATGCTTATGGCTCTAACAATTGTACTCTATGCTTACCCAGAGACACGATGCGGCTTTCCCACCGCCTCCCCCCATTTTTTTTTCTTGAATTTCTTTTTATTGGACTAAATTCTTTTTGGACTTCGAAATTATGCAACTTTTTTTTACGCATCTTAAAATGACATGAACTATCTTTATGGCTCTAAAAATTGTACTCTATGCTTCCCCAGAGATACGATGCGGCTTTCCCACTGTTACTCTATGGCCGATTATCGACACTACCTAGTTTATTGCATGTATTAAATCAGTATTTTTTACACAGTGGAACGATAAACGCATAAGTCATATCTTTAAGAAAGTGAAGTTGAAGAATTTTAAGAAAATGTTTTCACATGATAGTGTTATTGTAGCATTGAATGCTGACAAGGAGAAGTATTTGACCTATGAAACAAGTAAAAGTGGTACCACTATCGGAAACGTATGCTTGCATTGTCATGGCAGTAAGGTATGAAATTTCTTTGGAGTACCAAAATAATTCGAATCTTATGATGGTTAATATGCGAGATTGAGGTCCCCGGAGATGATTGCAATCAAAGAGAATGCCAACATAAAAATAATAGTTAATAAAGAGGGGCATCTTCTTGCTAGTGCTTGTGGTAACATGTTACCCAGTTGTTGTTACTTAAATTTGTTACTTTCCAAAAATGTGTCAAAATATCATTGAAGGAAAAATTGATCCGAAAAGATGCTACGAAAAATTTGATTTCCAAAAAAAAATAGCTAAGGCTGTATCTAAAATAAATATTCACATTAGAATACATATAAAATCATATAGTTTTACATATATAGTAGAAAGAAACACTCAACTTCGTAAAGTGTGATTACTTTTATTTACTTTTCTCTCTCTTTTAATTACTCCAAAAATACTATCCCGCTTAAATCAAAACATTATGTTTCTTGCTGTATTATTCTTTCAAACTTAATACTAAACAGATTATTTTACAATAAAAAAAATTATTAATACTTTGGCTCGA
This sequence comes from Artemia sp. Qi Xiang Cuo, assembly GCF_049724085.1. Taxonomy (NCBI): domain Eukaryota; kingdom Metazoa; phylum Arthropoda; class Branchiopoda; order Anostraca; family Artemiidae; genus Artemia; species Artemia sp. Qi Xiang Cuo. The sequence goes on from NC_142801.1 coordinate 20,535,603, forward strand.
GGTCAAACATTTACATATAACATTACAGCACTAGTTAAAATTTAAAGTAAATTAAAACTGCGTATATATAAATAAGCATTGTGTAATAACTTACACAAATATTTAAGTCGCAAAACTAGATATGTTATTATACTATTGGCTAAGACTTAAAGCATTTTTAAAAACAAAACACGGTATAGACTAGTATTTATAACAGTAGATATTTTCTCAATTACATTTGTTACAACTATATAACTTTTCTCATATACGACTAAATACATTTCCGTCTTAAAACTTTGGTTCTATCTCGAACCCACTTGTGTTATTAACTGTCATTATTTTATAAGCCTGTTTGTCTATTCAGACTCTTTAGACAGTTTGTCTATTCAGACAGTTTGTCTTTAGACAGTTTTATAACGTTTTTGTCTGTAATCTCTCTTTTTTTCAGCTTTAATGTCTTTTTGGATAAGCTAAAAATTTTAGCTATTCGTCTTTTTACCTGTTTTGGCACTACCAATTGACTTGTGCCCGTACCCTGAAGGTTTGCTTACCAGGGCTGCCTTCTGGTAACTTCTATAACGTTTCTAAGTTCTCTTGTCATCAGCTACAGCTAAAAAGACTATTATGAACCTGCACCCAAAATAATTAATTTAATAATTTGTGGCTACCCATTTTTTTTTCTTTCTTGGGCTATTCTTTTTTTCAGAAAAAGTGGCCCTTCTGCCGAAAATACCTGGCCTTCTTGGCACACAGTAATTCAGTTTTTGACATACAAGTGACAATGACTATTTTCACTTTAACTTCTCCACTTTTAGTGATGTGTCTTAGGTTTCAACTTCAAGTTCTTAAGGCTATTATGTGCCTTACTTTCAATTCAGTTTATTTTCCTTTTAGTTTCTTCTGGCTATATTTTCAACTTGAACCCTTCTCCTTTTTTTTTGATTCGATATTTCAGTGGAGCTTAAGGGTTTTTTCAAGTGTTTTCCCGCTTTTTCAGTAAAATATGTCTCTCTTTTTTTTTAAAGCCTATATTTATATATTCCATAATCTTAACAAGTTTTTATGCTGATTGCCCTTTATGATCACATTCATTATCTCCATATTTCTAAGAGGGGGGGGGTCTAATTTTTGCAACCTGTATTTTTTCCCAGCTGATTTTAGAAAATTTTTAATTAAGCTTTGTCCCGCATTTGCTAGTTCTCATTTATTCATAAAAATGTACGTTTTTACGATATCCTGAGTCCCACAAAATTGTGTGGTTTTCATCGCAGACACATATTCCTTGTCTGTGGTATATTGATACGCTTGAATCTGGGAGAATTACAAGAATGAATTTCTGTTCAGTGTTCATTAATGCGAGTTTTCTTTTGTTGTGTAAAGCTACATTTTATTTTCAAAGAAAAAGTGGATACTGTTTAGTTTGTGTTAGAGTTCAACGGATTGGGATTTGGGTGTTTGGGTTTGCACAGGTGAAAACCAATTGTTTAAACTAGGATTCTCCTGTGCCAGTTTGTTTTCTCAGATCCAAAACATCGCTAGAGTTAAAATTATTATCTTGAACTATGAACTGTGGTTTGCTTGTGACGATGAGGTTTATTTTTGGCTTATTTTAATGGATTTTTCGTTGGCTGTTACCTCCTGGTAAGTTTTTAGGTTATAATTTATTTTTATATCGCTTTTCGTTTCCTTTACCTAGCACTCCTTTTGTTTTCTAAGCTCATTCTAAGTTTTGCTTAAACCTTTATAGTGCGTCTTTAAAATTTCTTTTTTTTTCTTTTTACCATTTGTAGCTAATAAAAAAAATATTCTCTTAGACTAGAACTAATTATAATAAGATTACAGCCAGCGTGTACATGTCATGATCTAATACAAACTCTCACTGTCTTTCCCATTACAATTATTTTTAAAATTCTTTAAAACATTTTTTTTTCGAATTCGACTGGAAGGGCCAACCCAGAGGCTCGAAGGTCAGTATGTACATTGTATGTACTTCACCACTAGAGAGCAGCAGTGATTGAGCTGACTCCAAATTTTTTAGCTTCCAGTGACCCTATTTCTGTACACTACCCTCCTTCGCTTTTTTTTTTTTTTTTAATTTATCCCCCCAGAAATAAAATTTTTCAATATACATATCAAAAGAAACGCCATTTAATGCTGATTCTAAATATATATAATTTAATTAGGTTCCCTACACCCATTTAAAAGTTGCGTGGCCTTACTTATTTCCTTTTTCTTTTAAGCAGAGCCTAATTTGTTTTGATAAGTCTTCACATTATAGCACTAGCGAAGTCTTATTTCGTATCGGAAACAAAATTGTTGCAGGAACCTATGATGTCACTTCAGATCGGAGCTAATAATTTGGCGTTGGAATGTGACGTTCATAATTTTTACTGGCGATATATATTTGAAAGAAAACTTGATGTTATCTATATACCGATTAAAAAAGAAAATATAGATATTTCTTTAGTGGCTTTTATAATAGTTTGATTTTTATTTAATATATATTTTTTTTGTTATCATTGTTTTACTCAAATATTAATCTGCTGGGGGCTGCGCTTGTTCTGCCTTTCTCCGTTTCCTGGTCCGAGTTCTGGACTCCAAATTTTTGCTTTTCTTCCTTATAATATTGGCAAGTTTTTTCCGTGGTTTCTATAGTGTGGCCTATAAGGCTCTGAGTCCGAGTGCTGTTTTGTTGCCTCATCAAATATCTTTAATCTTTGTTTCTCTTGATGTTTGGCCTTTTTCATAAGGGTTTTAGCGACTTGTGCTGCTGACAAAGGAACTTCTTGCTGCCCCTTTGGTTTCTTTACTGTTCTCCATAATTTTTTTTTCAAAGAAGGTTTTTTTGACGATGGCCTAGGTTTAGCTTTATCGATTTCTGTAGAAGAATTTTCGGTGTCACATTCTGTTAGCTCGCGTCTGGTAGATGGCGTTTGTTCCAAAAGCCATTTTTGCGCTACGACAGTAGGTGAGTCTAGTGTATGAAAATCAGATGATTCTTTGGTTTCTTCCAATTTTTCTTCCTCTTTGGATTTAATCTCTGGTTTATTATGACTTAAACTATGACTTAGTTTAACTATGACTTGGTTTATTATGACTTAGTAGGTTGTGTTTGAGGCTCTTCTCTGTCGCTTTCATCGCTAGTTTCCGATGAATATTGAACTTTTCTTTTTTTCTCTTGTTTGTTGTGGAAAGTTTGCTTCCAAAACTGGGCTAAATATTCCTTCCTCTTGTCCCAACTGTTGTGGTCGTTAAAAAGGTCATAAAATTCATATCGTCTTCTGATATATACTGGTGAGATCGTGTCTTCTATTTCTCCTTCTGAAAGTATAGGCTCTGTTTTCCACGGTTTTGAGAACTATCCCTTTTTCATCCTATTATGGTGCACTATTTCTTCCTTTTCCTTATGCTGATGTTTTAGAACATATGTTAAGTTATTTGGTAGAATTTTTATAATCCTGTAGGGTCCTTCCCATCTCGGTTTTAACTTTTTTGTTCCTTCCAGATTTGTTTTGTAAACATAAACCAAATATCCTAAACAGTAACTCGTTTTATTTTTGCTTGTTCTGTCATATTTTTCTTTTTGTTCTGTTTTCGCATCTTCCAGATTGTCTTTAACTTGTTCCATAGCTTTTTTCATTCGCATCACCATCTCTTGCTTATATTGGTCTAGGTTGTAATATATTCTGTCATTTTGTATTTCATATAAACAAATTCTGGGATCTCTTATATGTTGCAAAAAATGGCGTTTCTTTTAAGGTACGTGAAAAAGCCGAATTTATTGCAAAAACTACAAAAGGTAAATGTTCATCCCAATTATCATTTTCCTCCCTTGTATATATTTCCAGCATGTATGCTAATTCTTTATGCTTACGTTCAACCTTTCCATTAGTTGCTGCCATATAAGACGAGGTAAGCCATCGTCTAACCCCCAGATATTCTATAATTCCGTCTAATAATCCGGCTCTAAAACATGGCCCATTGTTGCTTAGTAAAACTCTAGGGAGAATTCCGTGTTCTAAAAATAGGCGATTGACCAAAACTTTCGCAATGGTTTTGTCTTTTCGTCTTTAATTGGAAAAGCGTATAAGTATGAATTAAAATGGTCTACTATGGTTAGTACGCACCTGTTTCCTTACCCGAAAACTGGTAAACTTCCCCCAGATCACCAACTGTCTATTGACATTATTTTTCCTACCCCTGAAGGGGTGGTGTATTGACATAATTCAGCCCTAGGAGTCTTTGGTGGCGACTTTTGTTTGGCGCACTCTTGGCAGCTTTGTATAAAAGCTTTTACTTTTGAGTACATTTTTGGAAAATAAAAATTTCCTTTCAGTCTCCCCATAGTTTTTGCTTCTCTAATGTGACAGCCAATCGTTGCATGTGCCATCTGTAAAACTTCTCCTTCCAGAGATTTTGGAGTTACTGGAATAATTTTTAAGTCATTTTTTATATATTCTTGCGATGGTCTATGGCATCTTACTAGAAGATTTTTACTTTCGTCTAGATCAAAATTATCTAATGCCTTTGAAAAATGTTTAAAGTGCTCTGGCAGTTCCGTTCCTTTTGATAAAACGGATTTCATTGTTAAACAAAAATCATCTTTATTTTAATGCTTCGAAATCTTTTCATTAGACAGTATTTCTACCCCTTCCAGTTCGTTCTGGATGGTTGCTATCACATTTTCTTCCTTATCTGGATTTCGTGATAAATAGTCTGGTAAAGTATTTGTTCGGCCTTTTATATATATTGGAGTATATGAATAAACTTGCAGACGTAGTATCCATCGTGTCAGCCGGGATGAAGTATTTTGCATCGTATGTAGCCAAACTAATGATTTTTGGTCTACTCGCAAAATAAATTTTTTTCCAAGTAAAAATTGTCGGAAATATTCTGTAAATACTACAACTGCTAAACACTCCGTTTCAACTGTCGAGTATTTTTTTCTGCTTCCCTCAGGGACCTACTGGCGTAATGAACTATTGACTCTACTCCTTCAGAATTTATGTTTAATAATATGGCCCCTATACCGTACCCCAAAGCATTTGTTTGCAAACAGAAGTCTTGTGAAAAATCTGTTAGTTTTAGTATTGCTGCCAGTAATAATTAGCTTTTTGAGTAACTTTACGCTTTTTTTGAGTCCTCTGGACATTCGAGTTTACCTTATTTCTTCAAAACGTTCGTCAAAGGTTGTGCTATTATTGCATAATTTTTAATATATCGTCTGAAAGAGCTTAACAACCCAGAAACTGATCAGCACCTTATTTGATCTTTAGGAAGCTGTAAATTTTCTATGACTGTAAATTTTTCTGGATTTGGTGAAATAGTACCTTGGTTTATCAGGAGTCAAAGAAATACTAATTTTGGTACCCCTATTTTTAACTTTTCTGGTTTTAATTTTAAGCCTGCTTTTTCAAACTTTTCCAGTATTTTTCTAAGTCCGACCAAGTGGTCTTCAAGGTTTTCATTAAACAGAATTACATCGTCTAAATAAGCCAAGGTATCTTTTTTCCTAGCTGGTTCGATATCTTTTAACACCAAATCCATTAGTCTACTAAAACAATTTGGACTAAATGATAAGCCAAATGGCATCCGTTCAAATGTGACTGTTCTCCCATCGTCTAAGATTACTGTAGCCTTATGCTTAGTTTCTGCATCTAAAGTGATTTGCCAATATCCTGCTATTAAATCAAAACTAGTGTAATATTTTGAACCCCCTAACGAATCTAAAATCGAATCAATTCTTGGTAGCTTCATCACGTCTTTAATCGTGACGGCGTTTAGTGATCTAAAGTCTATACATAGTCTCCAGGTGTTATCTTTTTTTCTGACTATTACTAATGGAAAGCACCAATCACTAATGCTTTCTTTAATTATACCCTGATCTTCCATTTCTTTTATTTGGTTATCTAGCCATGGCTTTAAATGATAAGGTGTTTTATACGGTGACTTTTTGATTGGAGGGCCCTCTGTTGATATCTTGTGCGTGATTAAGTGAGTTAATCCGTAATCCGCTTTGTGTCTTGCAAAAGTCCATTTCAAATCCCAAAGAATATTTTCCACCCTAGTTTTTACGTTTTCCGGTAAATGCTTTAAATCAAATTGTTGCAAAAAATCCGTTTTCGCGATTCCATACTTATCTTCTGGTTGCGGTTTTAGTAAAGATAAATGTTCGTGGCTAGAAGGGAAATTTACTCTTAATCCTGGACTGTTTAGATATTTTATTTCCGAATTTGAAATCTTTTCTACTGATCCAAGTTCTACTTGTTTCATTTTTATTTTATCATCACTTAGATTTGATAGTTTTAAGTGTGTTATAACATTTTCAATTTTTATAACTTGATTTTCCATGAAAATCATTAGGTATTCTTTTATGGTGTGCCCCCCTATTACGGCATCCATTGTTTTAACCTTTCCCTCTTTTTCATTTAATGTAGCTAGAACCTGAGCTGTCGTTCCCCCTTCTATTGTGATTTTCCGCTTATTTTTAGGTTATAATTTGAATCTTCACTTTCGTTATTTGTTGTTACGCAAATTTGCTTATTGTTTTCATTTGTCTGGTTTATTGTGATGTATTGAATATGGGCTCCCATACAATCCCATATTTTCTGATGTCATCTACTCCTAGAATACAAAGAAATGGTAGCTGCTTGCATATTATTACTGTTAATATTATTTCTTTATCCCCTGCACTAAATTTTAGTCGACATTCTCCCAAAATTGTCAGCTTGTGCCCTGTCACTGATGTTAGGGTATTTTGGCATCTGCTTACTCGATTTTTGACACTAGGGGGAAACCTATTAAAAACTTCCTCTCGAATTAATGATTTAGATGCACCTGTATCTAGTAAACATGGTAAATTTTGAAAACACTCAATTTTAAAACAACGCAAAATCGGTAGATTATTATTATTTGTATCACAACATTCTAAACTATATAGGGGTCTTTGTAAGGAAACAGCTCTGTCGACCATTCCAGGCTGGCTTCTCCGTTTAAATGCCCACCGTTTGGCCAAAAATTTACGTGATTATCCCAGTTTTCTACAGCGCTGCTAATTTGACCCTGGGTATTGTTAACCGTTTGCCTCCTAGGCCTAAATTCAGGAATATTATTAGGTGTTTCCCAAGTATTATTTGTTCCCTGCCTTCCTAAATTTCTGTCCTCCTGCGTTCTGAAGTGGTATCTTGTCTTGTACGTCTGGCCTTTTATGGGTATTTTATGCCAGCAATCTGCCGCATAGTGATTTGGTTTGCCACAATTATAGCAATTTAATCTTTTCCTATATTGCTTGGTAATTCGCTCTTCCTCGTGGGGTCTATATCTATTTCTATATATTCTTGACCTACCACCATTTGCTCTATAATTTTCCTCGGGAGGAGGAGGTGGGTGTCCATAATACTTGGTATTCCAAGTCATTAAGGATCTAATCCCATAGGATTGGTCGTCAAATGGGGAGGGGTCAGTCCATTGTGGGAAAGATTGGCCTTCCTCGTGCCTTTTTGGTTCACGATTCGGCTCCTCAAAGCTCACCCTTTTATGTCCCCTTTCATATTTTATACTTTCTTGGGCTCCCGTGTTATTTATTGACATCTGGTCAAACTTTTTCATATCTTCGTCAATTTTTACCTCTGTTTCGACTAGTATTATAGCCTGCTCTAAATTTTCAGGTTTCCGCGATATTAGTCTTAATAGCTTTTTTAGTAACCCTAGGGTAAAAGTATGTAGTTGTGCTTTCTGTATTGTCTTTTCATTTCCACAATTTTCTAATTGTAAACACAAGGATCTACAAATTTCGTCTGCATATTCCCTGATACTTGTTGTGGTATTAAATGTGACTACCTCTGTTCTTAGCCTCTCGGAGATGCTTGTCTCTATGAATCTTGTTTTAAAAGATTCAATTAGAGTACTGATATCCTTGGGCTCTTTTTCCTTAATTGCCTCCAAATGTTTAAGGGCGCTTCCCTTTAATCTGGCTGCAACGCATTGCTCTTTGACCTTATTCTCAAACGATTCAGTTAGTTCGTCAAAAATTTTTAATTTTTCGATAAACTCGTCTACGTCTGAGTTTCCGACGTATTCTGCTATAGTTTTTGCAATTTCAAGTACTGTTGATAGGGAAGTCATTTTTTCCTCTGGTAAAGCCATTTTATTTCAATCTACTATTTTTATCTAGCCTTCTCGACCCAGTTTTTCTAGCGACCACCAGTTGTTGTGACGTTTTATTCTCATGGTAATTGGGGGTTGTAGTTATAAATGCCTTTATTCTCCCTTTATAGGGGAGATAAACTCTGGCCCTAAGGTAATTAAACTTTGGTAGCGTGCCTTAGGCTATGACCGAACCAATGAGGCGTACCGACTAGGTATGTTCGAGAAGCTAAAAGTAGATCGTAGAAAGGTTGTCTAAAATACAATACTTTTATTCATTTAACATATAATATAATCGGATATATTCTGTCTACTGGGGCTGGCTGTCCCAAGTAGACCACAAGTCTCAAAAACAACAATAGTATATAAATAGATACTTAAACACTTACAATGATAAGACAAAGTTCCAAGGTATTTCTAAAAACAACGGACCAGAGGTCAGTCCGGCATAAAGTTAGTATCAGATCTTTCCTTCCGATAAAATGTATCTTTTATACATTTTTATCAACCACACCTTCCCACGTAATCGCTAGGAAGTGATAATTTCTCAATTTCCCGCTAACAGAACTTAGCAGGATATGTTCCTTATCTTAATAACAAGTGGCATTTCAAAACTTCATATTTGCGTCTTATAAATTTTTACTAAATTAATAATTAACTAAATTAGAAAGCTTTACCACACAGTATTAAACCATATCGTCAGCTTTCGGGTATTGGCATTCAAATGAAAGCAAAGACGAAAAGAAAGGCCTACTCTTCTGTGTCATAAAAATGTCACTCTTCTGTGTCTGTGAAATTCTGTGTCATACAGTCCTATCATCTTGGAAGCTATTAATGTAGTTGTTAAGTAGAGAAATACTTCATCAAACTTTTATACCTTCGCTCAAGGCTGAATGGAGTTATGGCTAGGGGGATGAGTACTAAAACCATCTGAATTCATTGTGGGGAGGAGTCATAAAACCCTTAGAAGTCATTGCGGGGAGGAGTCATAGAACTCTCCGTATCTATTGCATGCAAATGAAGTCTGGAAATTACAATTTTCTTATAATATCTGTATTGTGTATCCAAGAGTTGAATTCAAGAAAGTTTGCTACTTACTTACTTACAATATTTTCATAATGAAGACAAATCCGACAATGGATGATTATAGAGAATTTATTCATTCTAATACATAGATTTTGTCAATGTTATCCGACGTATCCGACAAATGATATCGACAAAGAATGTTAATAAAGAATTTGTTCAATTTGGTACTTAAATTATGTCAGTGTTATCAAACGTATCTGTCAAAAGACATCGATAAGGAATTTATTCACTCTTATACTTAGATTTTATCAATGCTATCCCAAGTATCTGTCAATAGATGTTGATAGAGAATTTATTCATTCTTATACTTAGATTTTCTCTATGTTAACCTATCTATCCGATATATGATGTATGTAAATTCCTTTTCTTACATATCCGATATTTTAATAGACATTCTAAACGTTCGATATGCTAGCTTACTCTAAAAATAATGAACACAAAACAATGTAATGCATACTATATTTTTAATGAAATAATGTCATGTAGAATATTAATACAAAAAATATATATTATTATACATTATTAATAGCAATGAACAACTTTGAATCTGAACGACATTTTGAATCTGTTCCATAAAATGTTTTTTTTTATTGAATTTTTTTTATCGGACTAAATTCTTTTTGGACTTCGAAATTATTCAACTTTTTTTTTTACGTATCTTGAAATGACATGAAATATCCTTATGGCTCTAAAAATTGTACTCTATGCTTACCCAGAGACACGATGCGGCTTTCCCACTGTTACTCTATGGCCGATTATCGACACTACCTAGTTTATTGCATGTATTAAATCAGTATTTTTTACACAGTGGAACGATAAACACATAACTAATATCTCTAAAAACTGAAGTTGAAGCATTTTAAGAAAGTGTGTTCACATGATAGTGTTATTGTAGCATTGAATACTGACAAGCAGAAGTATTTAAACTAAGAAATAAGTACAAGTGGTAGCACTATCGGAAACGTATGCGTACATTGTCATGACAGTAAGGAATTGAATTTCTTTGGAGTACCAAAAAAATTCAAATCTTACGATGGTGGATATGCGAGATTGAGATCTCCGGAGATGATTGCACTCAAAGAGAATGCCAACATAAAAATAATAGTTGATAAAGAGGGGCATCTTCTTGCTAGTGCTTGTGGTAACATGTTACCCAGTGTTAAACCATATCGTCAGCTTTCGGGTATTAGCATTCAAATGAAAGCAAAGACAAAAAGAAAGGCCTACTCTTCTACTAATATCATAAACCATATCCTGTCTACGTGCCGGAACTCTTACCTGTCTAAAAATAGTGTGATAATAGACAGTGAAATTGCTAGAAAAATAAACAGGGCATTGGCAGAAAATATCACTAAAGAATATAAAGATGAATCGATGAAAAACAAAGTACCAGCAAACGTTACTACCATTGATCAAACAGTCAATGAATCAAATAATACCAAAGACGAAAAGCATATTGAGCCTGTCGATGACACACCTATAAAAATTATTTATGATTCAAAATGGAATAATGATTATTCTACTGATTACAAACTAAGAGAAGACAATAGCTATAGTATCAAGAGATAACATGGTGAACCATTTTATGGAACAGATTCAAAATGTCCAAAGTTGTTCATTGATATTAATAATGTATAATAATATATATTTTTTGTATTAATATTCTACATGACATTATTTCATTAAAAATATATTATGCATTACATTGTTATGTGTTCATTATTTTTAGAGTATGCTTGCATATCAAACGTTTAGAATGTCTATTAAAACATCGGAGATGTAAGAAAAGGAATTTACATACATCATATATCGGATAGATAGGTTAACATAGATAAAATCTAAGAATAAGAATGAATAAATTCTCTATCAACATCTATTGACAGATACTTGGGATAGCATTGACAAAATCTAACTATCAGAGTGAATAAATTCTTTATCAATGTCTTTTGGCAGATACGTTAGATAACACTGACATAATTTAAGTATCAAATTGAACAAATTCCTTATTAACATTCTTTATCGATATCATATGTCGGACACGTCGGATAACATTGACAAAATCTATCAATTAGAATGAATAAATTCTCTATTATCATCCATTGTCGGATTTGTCATTATTAAAAAATTGTAAGTAAGTAAGTAGCAAACTCTTTCTTAAATTCAACTCATGGATACACAATACAGATATTATAAAAAAATTGTAATTTCCAGACTTCATTTGCATGCAATAGATACCGAGAGTTCTATGACTCCTCCCCGAAATGACTTTTAAGGGTTTTATGACTCCTCCCCACAATGAATTCAGATGGTTTTAGGACTCATCCCCCTAGCCATAACTCCATTCAACCTTGAGCGAAGGTATAAAAGTTTGATGAAGTATTTCTCTACTTAAAAACTAAATTAATAGCTTCCAAGATGATAGGACTGTATGACACAGAATTTATCAGCTTGAAAAAATCATCTTGTGGTGTTATATTTGAATGTGCATTTTTGTTATTGTCTATGAAACTCGAAGAAATAGACCGTTATCATTGAAAAGTGAACTATAATATGTTTGAGTATGATAAAAGCTTGTGGATTACTACATTACGTCATGTAGACAGACTGGGATTCTACGATAGAGTGATTACACCACTTAATAATACTGGTCAGGAACTGAGAAATGTTCAGGAGTAAGTCAGTGAAATTTGCAGCTTTTTCGGGGTTGAAGCACTCTACGTAAAGGGTAATGTACCTACAGATAAAGTTTTAATTGAAAAGTGTGACCCTAGGATTCCACTTTTCAATCTAGAAGAGTTTAAGTGTCCTAAATTTGAAGGGGCTTATCACCGTCCTGAAGACGAGGTTAGGTTCTTCGCGCAGTGGATACCCAAGGACATACCTGATCGTGATAAATCCATAAGACATGGTAAAAACTATTCTATATCATGGGACCATCGTTTCTGGATGTTTAAGAGTGAACTCGTAAGTACTATTTTTATGTAAATATGTGTGTTTTTTTTCAAAAAAAAAATCTGCTAATAAGTTTAAGCAATAAATATCATTAAGCTTAACCCATCTTTATTCTTTAGAATAGTTCTATTCATTTCATTAAATTATGAAGAAATTGTAAGTAACAATCGCTTTCTTGAATTCGCTTCCTGGACACAATACAGATATTTAATTCAAGAAATCATGATAAAATCGCAAGTCAGTAATAAACTCTTTATTGTTTTCACCTATTGGATACACAATACGGAAATTTAATTCAAGAAATTATGAAGAAATTGTAAATAGGTAAAAAACTTTTCTTGAAGTCACCTCCTGTATACACAATGCAAAAATTTCATTCAACAAATTATGAAAAAATTGTAAGTAAGCAATATTTACAATTTCTTCATAATTTCTTGAATGAAATTTCCGTATTGTGTATCCAATAGGTGAAAATAATAAAGAGTTTATTACTTACTTGCGATTTAACATGATTTCTTGAATTAAATATCTGTATTGCGTCCAGGAAGCGAATTCAAGAAAGCGATTGTTACTTACTTACAATTTCTTCATAATTTAATGAAATGAATAGACCTATTCTAAAGAATAAAGACGGGTTAAGCTTAAAGATATTTATTGCTTAAACGTATTAACAGATTTTTTTTTGAGAAAAAAAAAACACATATTTATATAAAAATAGTACTTAGAGTTTACTCTTAAACATCCAGAAACGATGGTCCCATGATATAGAATAGTTTTTACTATGTCTTATGGATTTATTACGATCAGGTATGTCCTTAGGTATCCACTGCGTGAAGAACCTAATCTCGTCTTCAGGACGGTGATAAGCCCCTTCAAATTTAGGACACTTAAACTCTTCTAGATTGAAAAGTGGAATCCGATGGTCAGACTTTTGAATTAAAACTTTATCTGTAGGTACATTACCCTTTACGTAGAGTGCTTCAACCCCGAAAAAGCTGCAAATTTCACTGACTTCCTCCTGAAAATTTATCAGTTCCCGACCAGTATTATTAAGGGGTGTAATCACTCTATCCTAGAATCCCAGTCTGTTTATATGACGTAATGTAGTACTCCACTAGATTTTATCATACTTATACAAATTATAGTTCATTACCCAATAATAACAGTCAGTTTGTCCGTGTTCCATAGACAATAGTAAAAATGCACCTTAAAATATAACACCAAAAGATGATTTTTTCAAACCAATCAATTCTGTGTCGTAGAGTCCTATCATCTTGGAAGCTATTAATGTTGTTGTTAAGTAGAGAAATACTTCATCAAACTTTTATACCTTCGCTCAAGGTTGAATGGAGTTATGGCTAGGGGGATGAGTCCTAAAACCATCTGAATTCATTGTGGGGAGGAGTCATAAAACCCTTAGAAGTCATTTCGGGGAGGAGTCATAGAACTCTCGGTATCTATTGCATGCAAATGAAGTCTGGAAATTACAATTTTTTTATAATATCTGTATTGTGTATCCAAGAGTTGAATTCAAGAAAGTTTGCTACTTACTTACTTACAATTTTTTCATAATGAAAAATCCGAGATTTGATGATTTTAGAAAATTTATTCATTCTAATAGATAGATTTTGGCAATGTTATCTGACGTATCCGACAAATGATATCGATAAAGAATGTTAATAAAGAATTTATTCCACTTGATACTTAAATTATTTCAGTGTTATAAAATGTATCTGTCAAAAAACATTGATAAAGAATTTATTCACTCTTATACTTAGAATTTGTCAATGCTATCCCAAGTATCTGTCAATAGATGTTGATAGAGAATTTATTCATTCTTATTCTTAGATTTTATCTATGTTAACTTATTTATCCGATATATGATGTATGCAAATTCCTTTTCTTACATCTCCGATGTTTTAATAGACATTCTAAACGTTCTATATGCTAGCTTACTCTAAAAATAATGAACACATAACAATGTAATGCATACTATATTTTTAATGATATAATGTCATGTAGAATATTAATACAAAAAATATATATTATCATACATTATTAATATCAATGAACAACTTTGGACATTTTGAATCTGTTCCATAAAATGGTTCACCATGTTCTCTCTTGATACTATAGCTATTGTCTTCTCTTAGTTCGTAATCAGTAGAATAATCATTATTCCATTCTGAATCATACATAATTTTTATAGGTGTGTCATCGACAGGCTCAATATGCTTTTCGTCTTTGGTATTATTTGATTCATTGACTGTTTGATCAATGGTAGTAACGTTTGCTGGTACTTTGTTTTTAATCGATTCATCTTTATATTCCTTAGTGATATTTTCTGCCAATGCCCGTTTTATTTTTCTAGCAATTTCACTGTCTATTATCACACTATTTTTACACAGGTAACAGTTCCGACACGTAGACAGGATATGGTTCATGATATTAGTAGAAGAGTTGGCCTTTCTTTTCTTTTTTTCTTTCATTTGAATGCTAATACCCGAAAGGTGACGATATGGTTTAACACTGAGTAACATGTTACCACAAGCACTAGCAAGAAGATGCCCCTCTTCACCAACTATTATTTTTATGTTGACATTCTCTTTGAGTGCAATCATCTCCGGAGATCTCAATCTCGTATATCCACCATCATAAGAGTTGAATTTTTTTGGTACTCCAAAGAAATTCAATTCCTTACTGTCATGACAATGTATGCATACGTTTCCGATAGTGCTACCACTTGTACTTATTTCATAGTTTAAATACTTCTCCTTGTCAGAATTCAATGCTACAATAACACTATCATGTGAACACACTTTCTTAAAATGCTTCATCTTCAGTTTTTAGAGATATTAGTTATGTGTTTATCGTTCCCCTGTGTAATCAATACTGATTTAATACATGCAATAAACTAGGTAGTGTCGATAATCGGCCATAGAGTAACAATAGGAAAGCCACATCATGTCTCTGGGCAAGCATAGAGTACAATTTTTAGAGCCATAAAGATATTTCATGTCATTTTAAGATACGTAAAAATAAAGTTGAATAATTTCGAAGTCCAAAAAGAATATAGTCCAATAAAAAAAATTCAAGAAAAAAAAAATGAGGGGAGGGGGTGGGAAAGCCGCATCGTGTCTCTGGGTAAGCATAGAGTATAATTGCTAGAGCCATAAGCATATTTTATGTCATTTTAAGATACGTAAAAAAAAAGTTGAATAATTTCGAAGTCAAAAAAAAAACTCGTGCAACTGAGCCCTCTTTAACTGAACCTTCATGCAACTCACCCCCCTGCAACTCCACCCCATTTAACTAAACCCCCTGTAACTGAACCATCGTGTAAGTGAACCTCCGTGCAAGGGAACTCCCCGTATAATCAAACCCCCGTATAATTGAACCCACATATAACTGAACCCCCCCGTGCAGCTGCACCCCCTAAGCTATCTGATAAATGGTGTTTACCATAGAAGCTACAGCTAGCTCGCTACAAAGTGTTAGTGGGGCATAGTGAATTACGCTTTCTCTCATTAAATTCATGTCAGTGTTGCCAGTCTCATGATTGAGCTTTGCTCTTTTTGACTTGACGCCTGAATATCTGAGTCCTGGGAGTAAAAATCAATTTCAGTCTTTTCTAGTCACATGTTTACCGGGTACTAAATAAGTAGCATTTTTACTCCCCTCAAAACTTAATTTACCCCCTAGCATTATAATGGCTTACACTGAAAATAATTGAACAGAAAAAATAAAAGTCCGATAAATATTTACCAGTTGGTGTGAGAAACACTGAGCAACGTTTCGCTAATAACTATAAAATACAATTAAAAAAATATCTGTCGAGGAGATATCATTAGTAATAACCTATTTCTAATGAAGCATTTCAAGTCACCTGTTTACCGGGTACTAAATAACTACCATTTTTACCTCCCTCAAAACTTAATTTACCCCCTAGCATTATATTGGCTTACACTGAAAATAATTGAACAAAAAAAATAAAAGCCCAATAAATATTTACTAGTTGGTATGACAAACACAGCGCAACGTTTAGCTAGATAAGAAGAAGAAGAAGAATACGGAGAATTAATAGTCTTTTGTTCACCATTATACATAAATAAACTGATTTAGTCGAGGGAATGAATCCTTATTCTAGAAGTCCTATTCCTACAAGTTAAGTTAGAATAAAAGAATGAGGTAATTATATTGGCTTACACTGAAAATAATTGAACAGAAAAAAATTAAACCCCGATAAATATTTACTAGTTGGTGTGACAAACAAAGAGCAACGTTTGGCTAATAGCTATAAAAAAAATAAAAAAATATCTGTCGAGGAGGTATCATTAGCAAGAACCTATTTCTAATGAAGTATTTCAAGTCACATGTTTACCGGGTACTAAATAACTACCATTTTTACCCCCCTAAAAACTTAAATTACCCTATAGCATTATATTGGCTTACACTGAAAATAATTGAACAGAAAAAATAAAAGCCCGATAAATATTTACTAGTTGGTATGACAAACACAGCGCAACGTTTAGCTAAATAAGAAGAAGAAGAAGAATACGGAGAATTAATAGTCTTTTGTACACCATTTTACATGAATAAACTGATTTAGTCGAGGGAATGAATCCTTATTCTAGAAGTTCTATTCCTACAAGTTAAGTTAGAATAAAAGAATGAGGTAATTATATTGGCTTACACTGAAAATAATTGAACAGAAAAAATAAAAGCCCGATAAATATTTACTAGTTGGTGTGACAAATACAGAGCAACGTTTGGCTAATAGCTATAAAATACAATTTAAAAAATAATCTGTAGAGGAGGTATCCTTAGCAATAACCTATTTATAATGAAGCATTTCAAGTTACCTGTTTACCGGGTACTAAATAACTACTATTTGTACCCCCTCAAAACTTAATTTACCCTCTAGCATTATATTGGCTTACACTGAAAATAATTGAACGGAATAAATAAAAGCCCGATAAATATTTACTAGTTGGTGTGACAAACACAGCGCAACGTTTAGCTAGATAAGAAGAAGAAGAAGAATACTGAGAATTAATAGTATTTTGTTCGCCATTATACATGAATAAACTGATTTAGTCGAGGAAATGAATCCTTATTCTAGAAGTCCTATTCCTACAAGTTAAGTTAGAATAAAAGAATAAGGTAATTATATTGGCTTAAACTAAAAATAATTGAACAGAAAAAAATAAAACCCCGATAAATATTTACCAGTTGGTGTGACAGACACAGAGCAATGTTTGGCTAATAGCTATAAAAAACAGAAAAAAATATCTGTCGAGGAGGTATCATTAGCAATAACATATTTCTAATGAACCATTTCAAGTCACATGTTTACCGGGTACTATATATCTACCACTTTTACCCCCCTCTATACTTAATTTACCCCCTAGCACTATATTGGCTTACACTGAAAATAATTGAACAGAAAAAATAAAAGCCCGATAAATACTTACTAGTTGGTGTGACAAACACAGCGCAACGTTTAGGTAGATAAGAAGAAGAAGAAGAATACGGAGAATTCATAGTCTTTTGTTCACCATTATACATGAATAAACTGATTTAGTGGAGGGAATGAATTCTTATTCTAGAAGTCCTATTCCTACAAGTTAAGTTAGAATAAAAGAATGAGGTAATTATATTGGCTTACACTGAAAATAATTGAACAGAAAAAATAAAAGCCCAAGAAATATTTACTAAATGGTGTGACAAACACAGAGTAACGTTTGGCTAATAGCTATAAAATACAACAAAAAAATATCTGTCGAGGAGGTATCATTAGCAATAACCTATTTCTAACGAAGCATTTTAAGTCACATGTTTACCGGGTACTAAATAACTACCATTTTTACCCCCCTCAAAACTTAATTTACCCCCTAGCAATATTGGCTTACACTGAAAATAATTGAACAGAAAAAATAAAAGCCCGATAAATATTTACTAGTTGGTGTGACAAATACAGCGCAACGTTTAGCTAGATAAGAAGAAGAAGAAGAATACGGAGAATTAATAGTATTTTGTTCGCCATTATACATGAATAAACTGATTTAGTCGAGGAAATGAATCCTTATTCTAGAAGTCCTATTCCTACAAGTTAAGTTAGAATAAAAGAATGAGGTATAATGGTATCGGTTTTACTCGGATCAGTAATAACATTTAAAATGAAAAGGCGTAATAGGGATCTAACTCGTAGCATTGTTAAGTTCAGTTGAGCTATGAATGCATAAAAAGGTTGTTTTTTTTAAATACGATGTATGAAAAAAAATACAATTTCAACTATTACCTACACTTAAAATTTATTCAGAATATTAATAGGGGGGCACCCCCTTCCTTCCAACTCCTCTTTTTTTTCTCTACAACAATTACCCCCTTTAGTAAATACACACGCGTACATAAAATGACCGTCTCATTAAGTTTCTAATCAAAACAGCTGTTATGGACATGTGGAATTTATCATAGCTCGTATATTTACAGAAAAGTTCACCTTTCTGTGTGAAACTCAAAATGATAGATAATTCCGTGTGGAAGTCATAATGCTAGGAAATAAAAAAGGTTATGCTGCACATTCTTGTACAGTTGATATCAGTAACAAAAACCTAGTCTGGTTGTCTTATACAACCATGACCATACTCTCAAAACATGTTGAACCACTTTTTTGGTTGCCAGCTTTTTTTAAATGTACACGTGAAGATACTTTACATATTCTTGTGAAATTCCTTGTGCAATTGATATCAATAGCAAAAAAAAAAAAAAAAAAACAGTATGATTGTCTTATACAACCTTGACTATTGTTTCAAAACATGCATGGGCACTTTATAGGTAAAGGTTTGCCAGCTTTTTTTGCAATGTCCACGTGATACCACACTGTATATTCTTGTAGGTGTGAATGTAGGTGTGAAACTGTGTATATAGATACTACTGTGGTCGTATAAACTTAAGAGGGGGCTCACTTGACTGTAAATAGAAAGTTCTAGTTGCCTTTTTAAGAATTAAAAGTGATTGAAGGGTAACTAGACACCCCTCCTCACACCCCGCCCTCACGACAGCCCCCCCCCCCCACCACGCCCTCTTTTTCCTAACTGATTCCGATCAAAATTTAAGATAGCCATTTTGTTAAAAATAGCCCTAAAATCATACAAGGATGACTCCGCGGTTGACACAACCCTCCAAACCCCGGGGGTAAGGATTGTAATTTATGCCCTGGGGGAATATAAGGTTATTATGGAAGGGTTAGTCTCATAAGTTTTGGAGGAGGCTTATTTGATTTAAAATTTAAAGTTATAGTTTCTTTTTTAAGAGTCAAAAGTGATTGGGGGGCAACTAGCCCTCCTCTCAAGTCCTTTTCCCCAAATGCGTCTGATCAAAATTTTGAGATAGCGATTTGGTTCAAAATAGTCCAGAGATCATATAGGATGTTGATGTAATTGGTATCAGTGTTTGGCTGAATAATTTAAAAACCTACATAATAAGCTTTTATAACCCTAATGGCCAAACTACAGATGCCAAGGATTTCTTTAATTATATAAATAATTCTAATATGTTAAAAAATATCATTATTTGTGAAGATTTCAATGCCCACAGCCTTTTGTGGGGGAATAAACCAGCAAATAAAGCTGGTAAATTCCTTGAGCATATGACTTCAAATAATAATGAATTAGCTGTTGCTACCACTCTAAACCTGAACACATATTTCAACCCCAAAAGTGGCAGATTCTCCACAATTGACCTACAAATTGTGTCATTAAATTTTTTGAATAAAATTTATATAAATAAAATTGATAGTCTATGTATTGACCACTTTGCTAGAGTTTGCTCCCTAAATGAACCTGCTGAAACTTTATTTCATACCTCCAAAAATATCAACACTAAAGCAAGTTGGTCTATGTTCAAAAACAAGTTAAATAATGAAATTACAAGTTTCACCCAAAGTTTATGCATTTCTAACACAACAGTTGACACACATGCTGAAGCCTTGACATCTTTACTAATAAATGCAGCTAATCATGCTATCCCCAGGACAACACCTAAGAAAACATTCCCTAAACAAATTCCTAAAGCATGGTGGACATATGAATGCCTAAATAAATGGAGGATAAAAAAGGCAGCTAGGACAGAATTCATAAAAAAAGCATCACCTACTACATATTTAAAAAAAATTACAAGCAGAATCTAATCAAAAAGGACTAATAGATGCTAAATATAAATACTGAAATAATTTTGCAAATAATCTCTCCAGAGAAACACATGAGCCAATTATACATAAAGTCATAAGCCACATCTGTGGGAAAAAGGCTTCCCCCAGCCCACTCCTCTATGAGCTTATACCTAATAATACCCATTATGACAATGATAAGGAAAAAGCTAACCTATTTGCAACTCTTTTTGTTAATAAGCTAACATCAAATAATCAAAGCAAACTATCCACAATTCCTATGAACCCAAGTTACCAACCACTCCCAGGATCCGATTACATAACTAATCCATGTTCAATACAGGAATTGAATAATGCAATATATCATATTAAGACCAAAACTAGTGGCAGCTATGACAATATAGACCCTACATGGATAAAGTATATCACACCTTCATACAAACAAGAACTGCTAAATTGTTATAATCA